>NC_036859.1:1446452-1640190 GCF_002910315.2 Salvelinus sp. IW2-2015 | reverse complement strand
GTTGGCTTGGTGTGGCTAGCCCCGTTGGGCTTGGTGTGGCTAGCCCCTGTTTGGGCTTGGTGTGGGCTAGCCCCTGTTGGGCTTGTGTTGGCATAGCCCCTGTTGGGCTTGGTGTGCGCTAGCCCTGTTGGGCTGGTGTGCACTAGCCCCTGTTTGGGCTTGGGTGTGCGCTAAGCCCCTGTGGGCTTTGGTGTGCGCAGACCCTGTTGGGCTTGGTGTGGCATAGCCCTGTTGGCTGGTGTGCATAGCCCCTGTTTGGCCTTGGTGTGGCATAGCCCCTGTTGGGCTTGGTGTGGCATAGCCCCTGTTGGCGCCTTGGTTGGCAAGCCCTGTTGGGCTTGGTGCAGCCCCTGTTGGCCTTGGTTGGCATAGCCCCGTGTGGGCTTGGTGTGGCATAGCCCCTGTTGGGCTTGGTGTGGGCTAGCCCCTGTTGGCTTGGTGTGGCATAGCCCCTGTTGGCTTGTGTGGCATAGCCCCTGTTGGGCTTGGTGTGGCATAGCCCTGTTGGGCTTGTGTGCATAGCCCCTGTTGGGCTTTGGTGTGGCATAGCCCCTGTTGGGCTGTTGTGGCATAGCCCCTGTTGGCGTTGGTGTGCGCATAGCCCCTGTTGGGCTTGGTGTGGCTAGCCCCTGTTGGGTTGGTGTGGCATAGCCCCTGTGGGCTTGGTGTGGCATAGTCCCTGTTGGGCTTGTTGTGATAGCCCCTGTTGGGCTTGGTGTGCATAGCCCCTGTTGGCTTGGTGTGGCTAGCCCTGTTGGGCTTGGTGTGGCATAGCCCCTGTGGCTTGGTGTGGCTAGCCCTGTTGGGCTTGGTGTGCGCTAGCCCCTGTTGGGTTGGTTGTGAGCCCCTGTGGCTGGTGTGGATAGCCTGTTGGCTTGGTGTCGCTAGCCCTGTTGGGCTTGGTGTGCATAGCCCTTTGGGCTGGTGTGGGATAGCCCCTGTTGGGCTTGGTGTGGCATAGCCCTGTTGGGCTTGGTGTGGCATAGCCCCTGTTGGGTTGGTGTGCATAGCCCCTGTTGGCTTGGTGTGGCATAGCCCCTGTTGGCTTGGTGTGGCATAGCCCCTGTTGGGCTTGGTGTGGCATAGCCCCTGTTGGGCTTGGTGTGGCATAGCCCCTGTTGGCGCTTGGTGTGGCTAGCCCCTGTTGGGCTTGGTGTGCATAGCCCCTGTTGGGCTTGGTGTGGCATAGCCCTGTTGGGCTTGGTGTGCATAGCCCCGTTGGGCTTGTGTGGCATAGCCCCTGTTGGGCTTGGTGTGGGTAAAGCCCCTGTTGGGCTTGGTGTGCATAGCCCCTGTTGGGCTTGGTGTGGCATAGCCCCTGTTGGGGCTTGGTGTGGCATAGCCCCTGTTGGGCTTGGTGTGCGCTAGCCCCTGTTGGCTTGGTGTGGCTAGCCCCTGTTGGGCTTGGTGGCATAGCCCTGTTGGGCTTGGTGTGGCATAGTCCCTGTTGGGCTTGGTGTGGCTAGCCCCTGTTGGGCTTGGTGTGCATAGCCCCTGTTGGGCTTGGTGGGGATAGCCCTGCTGGGCTTGGTGTGGCATAGCCCCTGCTGGGCTTGGTTGTGGCATAGCCCCTGCTGGCTTGGTGTGCGCTAGCCCCTGTTGGGCTTGTGTGCATAGTCCCTGTTGGCTTGGTTGGCTAGTCCCTGTTGGGCTTGGTGTGGGCTAGCCCCTGTTGGGCTTGGTGTGGCATAGCCCTGTGGGCTTGGTGTGGCATAGCCCCTGCTGGGCTTGGTGTGGCATAGCCCCTCTGGGCTTGGTGTGCTAGCCCTGTTGGCTTGTGTGGCATAGCCCCTGTTGGGCTTGGTGTGCGCATAGCCCCTGTTGGTTTGGTGTGGCATAGCCCCTGTTGGGCTTGGTGTGGCATAGTCCCTGTTGGGCTTGTTGTGGGATAGCCCCTGTTGGGCTTGGTGTGGCATAGCCCCTGGGCTTGTGTGGGCTAGCCCCTGTTGGCTTGGTGTGGCATAGCCCCTGTTGGGCTTGGTGTGCGCCAGCCCCTGTTGGGCTTGGGTGTGCGTAGCCCCTGTGGGCTTGGTGTGGCCCAGCCCTGTTGGACTTGGTGTGGGAAGCCCTTGTTGGGCTTGGTGTGCCTAGCCCCTGTTGGGCTTGGTGTGGCATAGCCCTTTGGGCTTGGTGTTGGCTGCCCCCTGTTGGGCTTTGGTGTGCATAGCCCCTGTTGGGCTTGTGTGCATAGCCCCTGCTGGGCTTGGTGTGGCATAGCCCCGGTTTGGGCTTGTGTGGCATAGCCCCTGTTGGGCTTGGTGTTGGCTGGCCCCTGTGGGCTTGGTGTTGGCTGGCCCCTGTTGGCTTGGTTGCATAGCCCCTGTTGGCTGGCTTGTGTGGGATAGCCCCTGTTGGGCTTGGTTGTCATAGCCCCGTTGGCTTGAGAGGCATAGGCCCCTGTTGGGCTTGGTGTGGCATAAGCCCCTGTTGGGCTTGGTGTGGCATAGCCCCTGTTGGGCTTGTGTGGCATAGCCCCTGTTGGGCTTGGTGTGGCATAGCCCTGTGTGGGCTTGGTGTGGGATAGCCCCTGTTGGGCTTGGTGTGGCATAGCCCCTGTGTGCAGCTTGGTGTGGCATAGCCCCTGTTGGGCTTGGTGTGGCATAGCCCGCCCAACAGGGGCTATCCCACACCAAGCCCAACAGGGGCTATGCCACACCAAGCCCAACAGGGGCTATGCCACACCAAGCCCAACAGGGGCTAGCCCACACCAAGCCCAACAGGGGCTAGCCCACACCAAGCCCAGCTAGAAGCGGGGGCTCATTAGAAAAATGTTGTGTGTGGTTTGCACACAGTGTCATTCCAGTTAAAAGAAAATCACTCCGCCATTTCCTGGTTGTTAAAATTCAAATAGTTTGCCTAATTTAATTTTATGTAACAAAAAAAAGCAAGTATATTGTAGAGAATCCTTGTACCATCTAAACTGCTGTGAAACATATTTTCCATAAACAAAAAGGTTGTATTTTCAGGTGTTTGAAGCTGGTGTACAAAACCCAAAGTAAAAGACGCATAAACAAAACTTAATAATAGGAAGCAAAGAAATGGTGCACACAGAACAGATCTACCGCTTCTTAGACTTGCTTACAATGAGAATTACAGATCTATAACACACATTTCTATGTTATATTGGTCGGGTCGCCCAAAAAGTAACATATTGCAGCTAAGTGTTCTGTTGTGTGAAAGTTTGATGCCGATTTAAAAAAATTATCTTGTACACTACCAATGATGAAGTCTTTAAAAATACCTAAATAAGTGCATGTGACATGACAAACTTAAGTTTCTCATGTAAAAATATATGTATGATAGTAACAACTTGGTTGTCTTTCTGATACAATGTATCACTTTCCCCAAGTACCTTCAGGGCTTGAAAATTATTACATTTATGCATTGAATTAAATTGTTATTAATAAATTATAAATAAATGAATTCCTATTAAATAGAAAAAGCGCATTGGCCCAATGTTGGCAGCCTACATGGGGTCAATATATTAGCCCGCATTGGGGCCACATCGTGCCAATGTGTCCACGTGCAGAGCTTATGTTCCCTTTCGCCACACGACAATACATAGCCAAGTTATTTTCCCTGACTCCTCACTTACGCGAAAATGGCTAATGTAACAGAATCAATAAAAAGAAAGGTTATAAGGCTGAAATACACYTTCGTGGAAACAGGTGGTGTCCGAGTGAAAGGATTTTGGAGTCATTGTGGACAAGGAGGAGATTCCAAGATGTCTGCAGAAAGAATGGGGTGTCAGCTATGACATCACACCTTGAGTTTGAAAAATATTTGGGTTATTGAACTACAGTAGGTGTGAAGTGGATTTACATCCGGTAACGGAATTACGGTAACGGAATGACGTCATTGGTCCCTGATCTGTACTATACAGAAATGCATAATTATGGATATGAATATCATTCTATTAATATAGATGTATCCTGAATAGGCACACAAAGGTATAAATATGCAATATCCTTCTTTAGCATTTGTGGGTATTATTCTACACACTGTGTAGAGAATTCCCCCCTGCTGAGGGCGCTGCAGCACACTTTAATTGACAGTTTTTTTRTGCTCAATTGTTTATGTTTGACTCTGCTGAGTCTGGCTCTCATGTGAGGAAACATTGGCTAAGACCACAGGGCTGTACACTGAACAATCAGCTGGTGACCACTTGCCCCGCACTCTGTATATGAGCTGATCATACAACCTCTGATTGGCAAAGGACATCGAGCTGGTCCTGCACCGTCTAAACAGGCCCGGTGCGTGCTCCTGCATCCCCATAAGTGGAYCCAGTCCGGATAGTCTTTCCTTCAGCACAGATAAGAAGTGGATTTACGGCAGTGTGTTCATGGAATGCGTGGGTAGAAGTGAGTAGTGTTTATTGTTGTTATGGTTGAGATTTGTGTGTGTTTACTATTACTGTTAGTAGCAGTGGCTATTATATATTCCCTGTAATGTTATTACTGTTCAGGTAACATGCTTATGTTTACATTTCTACAGTTCTTTGTTCTATTTATCAGTATCACTACTTGAGCTATTGTGGTCATTACTCTATTCATGACTTTGCACTGTTGCACTGTTTATATCCATGTTATTACATGTATAGTACTCATTATTTCTCTTTCTCTGTACTTTCAGATCATTTCCATGTCCATACCCGTGTTTGGCAATAAAGTTCCCTGGTTGTTGTGTGTGTGTGTGTGTGTGTGTGTTGTGTGTGTGTGTGTGTGTGTGTGTGTGTGTGTGTGTGTGTGTGTGTGTGTGTGTGGTTGTGGTTGTGTGGTGTGTGTGTGTGTGTGTGTGTGTGTGAACTCTGTAAGGTTCCCTTATTCCTCTGACCGGGAAAGGTTTTACGTGGGCACAGACCATTCAAATAGGAGGGATTCCCTCACACACTGGCTAATATTCGAATGAGCTCCGCCACCAAAAAATATCACATTTGGTTGGACCGTAGCAGGTGACCAACCTGTGGTTTGTGACTGCTATGATTTCCCTTGTATCCAAATCAATTGCAGTAATTCCGTTACAGATGTTTTCTGTCATTCTGCTACCGATTTGGTGACAGAATTACGAGTTTTAATCACTTAATAACTCATAAGCAAACTTGATTTCAGTAAAAAAAAAAAAAAAGATGACCCTTTTCATCTGCTTGACCAGAATTCAAAGCCTTTGCTTATTCCTAATTTTTAGGATGGAAATGTATATATGCCTTAATTGAAAAAAATACAGTGCTCAAAAAATAAAGGGAACACTAAAATAACACATCCTAGATCTGAATGAATGAAATATTCTTACTAAATACTTTTTCTTTACATAGTTGAATTGGCTGACAACAAAATCACAAAAAATGATCAATGGAAATCAAATGTATCAACCCATGGAGGTCTGGATTTGGAGTCACACTCAAAATTAAAGTGGAAACCACACTACAGGCTGATCCAACTTTTATGTAATGTCCTTAAAACAAGTCAAAATGAGGTTCAGTAGTGTGTGTGGCCTCCACGTGCCTGTATGACCTCCCTACAACGCCTGGGCATGCTCCTGATGAGGTGGCGGATGGTCTCCTGAGGGATCTCCTCCCAGACCTTGACTAAAGCATCCGCCAACTCCTGGACAGTCTGTGGTGCAACGTGGCTTGTGTGGATGGAGCGAGACATGATGTCCCAGATTGCTCAATTGGATTCAGGTCTGGGGAACGGGCGGGCCAGTCCATAGCATCATCATAGCATACGCAAGCCACATGAAGTCTAGCATTGTCTTGCATTAGGAGGAACCCAGGGCCAACCGCACCAGCATATGGTCTCACAAGGGGTCTGAGGATCTCATCTCGTACCTAATGGCAGTCAGGCTACCTCTGGCGAGCACATGGAGGGCTGTGCGGCCCCCAAAGAAATGCCACCCCACACCATGACTGACCCACGCCAAAACCGGTCATGCTGGAGGATGTTGCAGGCAGCAGAACGTCTCCACAGCGGCTCCAGACTCTGTCACGTCTGTCACTGGCTCAGTGTGAACCTGCTTTCATCTGTGAAGAGCACAGGGCGCCAGTGGCGAATTTGCCGATCTTGTGTTCTCTGGCAAATGCCAAACGTCCTGCACGGTGTTGGGCTGTAAGCACACCCCACCTGTGGACGGCGGGCCCTCATACCACCCTCACGGAGTCTGTTTCTGACCGTTTGAGCAGACACATGCACATTTGTGGCCTGCTGGAGGGTCATTTTGCAGGGCTCTGGCAGTGCTCCTCCTGATCTCTCCTTGCACAAAGGCGGAGGTAGCGGTCCTGCTGCTGGGTTGTTGCCCTCCTACGGCCTGCCTCCACGTCTTCCTGATGTACTGGCCTGTCTCCTGGTAGCGCCTCCATGCTCTGGACACTACGCTGACAAACACAGCAAACCTTCTTGCCACAGCTCGCATTGATGTGCCATCACTGGATGAGCTGCACTACCTGAGCCACTTGTGTGGGTTGTAGACTCCGTCTCATGCTCCACTAGAGTAGAAGCACCGCCAGCATTCAAAAGTGACCAAAACATCAGCCAGGAAGCATAGGAACTAGAAGTGGTCTGTGGTCACACCACCTCAGGAACCCACTCCTTATGGGGTTCTTGCTAATTGCCGAGTAATTTCCACCTTTTGTCTATTCCATTTGCACAACAGCATGTGAAATTTATTGTCAATCAGTGTTGCTTCCTAAGTGGACAGTTTGATTTCACAGAAGTGTGATTGACTTGGACTTACATTGTGTTGTTTAAGGGTTCCCTTTATTTTTTGAGCAGTGTATATAAACTCTTAGCTTTCATTTGACATGCTCCTATAAACTTCACATGTTGGTGCGCATGGGTCCTTTTACATGCAAATGCCCCTACTAAATAAATCTGCAGCCTATGAATTCTGTGAATTGTTTAATTAGTTTCAATTAAACTATTTGATTATCTAAACAATATTGAATATAAAAGTATTGTTTTGTTCTGTCGGCAATAGGCTTTCATTAGGTAAGAAGAAGGCTAATTAGATGGCCTATTTTCAAAGCGATTTGAGCATCCCATTGTGAAAATAAGAAGATTTTATCATTCTTTATTCATGGCAAGGTTTCCTTTTATCCAAATGTTGAATAGACATGCAGACAAATTAATTCATGAAGGGAATGGGAATAGCCTTAAAGCCTACTACACTAAAAACAATTAAATAAATGCATGTTATTTGGCGGGTCACGATCGGCTCTCAGAACAATTCTATGTGGGTGGATCGGACTGCGGGGAAAAATATGTCCTGATGTCAGATGGGGCTCAGAATTGATGTGGCCGGCACAGGGTGGGGATGGCTCCAAAAAACTGACCTGTGCAGGACTCTCGTTTGAAGTGTTACATCTAAGTACAATAGCCCCCTCTTGTGGAAAGACTCCATAGTAACAGCCACAGTTTCACTGCTTGAAATGCTTGCCTCATAAAATAACACTAGGTAAAACTTAACACTCAAATAACAATAACAAAACATTAAGTCATTGCCAAACAATATTTGTGTTGCTATACACTATATACACAAATGTATGTGTATGAAGCCACACCTGTTGCTGACAAGTGTATAAAACCGAGCACACGGCCATTAAATCTCCATAGACAAACATTGGCAGTAGAATGATCTCAGTGACTTTCAACATGGCACCGTCATAGGATGTCACCTTTCCAACAAGTCAGTTTGTCAAATTTCTGCCCTGCTAGAGCTGCAATGATTAACTGAAGTGCTGCTATTGTGAGGTGGAAAGTGGCTCATCCGCGAAGTGGTAGGCCACACAAGCTCACAGAACGGGACCGGCGAGTGCTGAAGCGCATACTGCATAAAAAATTGTCTGTTCTCGGTTGCAACACTCACCACAGAGTTCTAAACTGCCTCTGGAAGCAACGTCAGCACAATTAACTGTTCGTCAGGAGCTTTATGAAATGTGTTTCCATGGCCGAGCAGCCACACACAAGCATAAGATCACCATGCGCAATGCAAAGCGTCGGCTAGAGTGGTGTAAAGCTCGCCGCCATGGAATTCTGGAGCAGTGGAAATGCGTTCTCTGGGGTGATGAATCAAGCTTCACCATCTGGCAGTCCGACGAACTAATCTGGGTTTGGCGGATGCCAGGAGAACGCTTCCTGCCCGAATGCATAGTGCCAACTGTAAAGTTTGGTGTAGGAAAAATAATGGTCTGGGGCTGTTTTTCATGGTTCAGGCTACTTAGTTCCAGGGAAGGGAAATCTAAATGCTACAGCAAACAATGACATTCTAGACGATTCTGTGATTCCAACTATGTGGCAACAGTTTGTGGAAGACCCTTTCCTGTTTCAGCATGACAGTGCCCCTGTGCACAAAGCGAGGTCCATACAGATATGGTTTGTCGAGATCGGTGTGGAAGAACTTGAATGGCCTGCACAGAGCCCTGACCTCAACCCCATCGAACACCTTTGGGATGAATTGGAACACCGACTGCAAGCCAGGCCTGCAGGCCTAATCGCCGAACATCAGTGCTCTTGTGGCTGAATGGAAGCAAGTCCCCGCAGCAATGTTCCATCCAGCATCTAGTGGAAAGCCTTCCCAGATGAGTGGAGGCTGTTATAGCAGCAAAGTGGGGGCTCAACTCCATATTAATACCCATGATTTTGAAATTAGATGTTCGACGAGCAGGTATCCACATACTTTTGGTCATGTAGTGTATTTTGCAGTGAAAATGATGCACGAATGTGAAACAAACGTTACATTATTAACTCCTGATGAAACCCTCTTATATTCAGAATAACATGTAACACAGTTCAACAGAAGAAATACTTGAACAAAACACAAATGTATGAAGTAGCTACCTGAGAGGGATGACACCTCCTCATCTTGCAACACTGTGTCTTCAGAGGCCTCTCTATCTTCCACAGTATCACTCTGGGAGGAAGCAGGTAGGGAGAGCACTTCCACTTGCCCACCGCCACGCTTGCTCTCCCCCTCCGTCTCTGCCCCCTCCTCCCCAGAGTCTGTGCTCCTGATGCTGAGCCGTCTCATGCGCGACACTGAGTCCACTTCCTTCATCCATGCCCGGCGCTCTACCGCCACCCGGTGGCTGGGCGATGCAGCCAGCTTATCCTGCAGGGCCTCTACGCGCTGCAAGGGTCCTCTGCCCCTCATCTCTCCCTCCAGACTGTGGGACAGCTTAAGGTCAGGGTTGATGGGGACCGAAAGCGGTAGTCTGTCTGGGGGAAACTCCTGCATACCTGGAGTTTCTCGACCCAGATGGGTCCATTTGGCACTCCTGATGTACTCTGGGTTATCCTGTGGTGGCTCCTTTTCTTTTGCCTCCTGCCCGTCAGGAGGCACTGTAGATACCGTTCCAGAGTCTAGTTCCTCAGAATCTGGATCTCTCGCATGTGTTTGCACTGTCTGTTCGTTTGCACTGCTGCTTTCTGTATCTTCACTAGCAGCGGGTTTACTCTCTGTTGCCGTCTCGCTAACCCGCTGCTCCCCTGTGACTAAAGACTCTGCAGGTACATCAATCCTTAATATCCTGGCTGCCCTCTCCTCTATGGATTCGTTCTCTGGAATGCCCTCAGCACATTTAAGTTTGTATAGATTGCCAATGTCCTCTGCCACTGCCAGAGCAGAGGATACCTTCGTGTCTCCTTCGCCTTCAGCTGGTTCTTCAGATGTTTCAGCTCCTTGTTGACTGTCACGGTCGCCAACAATCGTCGCGCTACTTTGATCGGATAAGTCTGGGCTTGATTCCTCGTGGAGCGGAGACATTGGACTTGGTCTGGACATCTGGCTCTCGCTCTCTCTTTTACAAATGGGGCATTCCTCTGCAGAGTCTGAACAGGCACCCCCTAGAGGCTCTGTATCGCAGCTACCACCACCAGGTTTGGATATGGCGGTGAACGTTTTGTTAACCTCTGAGTCTCGGGTCTTTTGCAAAGACTGACATATGTCCTCATAGTCAGGGGGACTCGTAAGTGTGGAGGCGTCCTGCATCGGCTGCCTATCTGCCCAGGGGACTTCTGCTGCCGTGTGCGTCGTTGGCGTCGTTGGGCTTAAGTCTCTGATCTCGCTGGGATCCCTAGGAGAGTCAATAAAGTCACTAGGGGCGGTAAAGTCACAAGGCGGTGGTGTCTCCGAAGGCGAAGAGAGGTCTAGCTTCACCGACCTGCCACTGCAGCTACTTCTCCGTGACAAATTCGAAACAACCCTGTATTCTCTGAATCCTGTAGGCTTGCGTGGTGGGACAGGGAGATCCTCTTTTAGCTGCTTGCTGAAAGTCACAGATTTTCTTTCAGCGGGTCTGGAGAAGGCGCTCTTAAGCTCCCTGTACTCCGGGTCGACGGACACAGACCAGCTCTCGATACTGCGCCTAAGGCTGCTGGGCTTGCTGAGCCCCGCCTCCCCCGCCAGCCTTATCTTGATCCGCTCAGGGATCTGCACAGCACCGCTATTGTTGGAAATGTTATTGCTGGCAGTGCCTAGCTCTAGAATGTCTTTGTAGGCCTCGTTGAGGTCCTCAATGCACTGGTCAACACTGGGTCTCTTGCTGCTCTGCTGTTGCTTCTGCTGCTGATCCTGGAACTCTTTGTTGATAGTCTCCAGCTCCTCGATGGCGTCCCATGGCCGCCTGCTGACGGGCTTCAGCAGGAACTGACCGAAGGCTTCCTGCCCACTGCAGGTTGCTGCTGGTTTGGCCTCCTCCGTCGTGTTTCCTGAGGGTGGTGTTGGTGCTGCTGCTGGCGGCTGAGCTGTGCTCTTGTTCAGCTGGCTGGAAATGGAGAAAGTGGCCGTCCTGGAAAAGGCGCTGTTGCTGGATGGTTTCAGGCTCTTCACCCCTTTTATAGGACAGCTGAATGCAGTATTGCCCACACCGCTGGGATCTTGGGTGATGACGTCAGAGGAGCCTGGGGCAGGGACTTGAGGGTCTTGTGCTTCCTTGTTTTCAGTGCCTGGAGGAGGGGGATGCTGAGGCTTTCGGGCTTCTGGGCTCGTTTGGGTCTCCTGGTCCCGGTATTGGTTCCCAGGCCAGGCACCTGAGAGTTTGAGCTCCTTGTGATGGTTTATTTTGGGGGGTTTAATAGGGAGTTTTCTCACTATTTTGCTGCTTGATCTGCTGCTCGCTATGCTACCGGTTAGTGCTTGCAGCTCAGCCTCTGCTGAAGATGTGCTTTGGAAACTTTGGTTTGTTAAGTGGCCCGTTTTGTTCTCACTCGGACTGTCCACTGGGCTTGGTGGCCGGACTGGGCTTGGTGGCTTCTCGTCGTCGTTGTTGTTTTGATCACGGGACGTACCACCCGGCGTTAGAGGGATGGGAACAGACACCAAACAGAATATTGTCTCACTAAGTTTTTTTTTTACACTCTTTTTCTCATTTTTTTCTGGTTTCTCTGAGTCACTTTTTCTTGGTTTCTCTTTCTCTGTGGAGTCAGGCTCATTGACTGACGTTGTCACTTGAGTTACAGTTTCTGACACACCTTGACCTTGGTCCACATGCCTGATCAGTTGCTGAGGAGGTCTAATGTGAAAAGCTGTTGGATAGTTACCACAGCTCTGATCAGGAGCTACACTGTCTACACTTCCTTTGTTTATTAAACCCCTGTTGCACCATCTAGTACTACTACCACCATCGTTGTCATTGAGAGATGTCTTGCGGCAGGCGTTACTGAGAGAGACCCCCTGTGGGGGGGGAAAGGCACTATCATGTGTAGATTGTCCTAAAACCTTAGAGCAGGGAGTCTCTTTCTTCATGTTTCGGATAAACTTGTCAGTGTCAGTAAGAGAATTTCCGCCAGGCCCTCCTGAGACATGTCTCACTCGCAGATCATCAAAGGGTAAATAGTGAACATGACCCAGATGCTCCTCGGTGTATCCAGGGTTAAGGTTTGGGTTAGCGTTAACCTGTTTCCTGTAGGGTATACCTCGATCCCCGTAGTGTTCCAGCCACGACCCTCTTGTCTGTCCGGAAAACCACTTTCCCACCTCTGAGCTCATAGGCATGTGCATCTGTATCTTCATCTCCCCCCTCCACTTATAGTTTGCCACTTCGTTGCGGTTGATTGGTCCTCCCCTAATTGGGGGCAGGGCTCTCTTATAAGACGGGGGCGGGATATAACCGGGGGGCTCCATGCCAAAGATAGCAGAGTGTTGTGCGAAATAGTCTTGTCTTTGCAATTCTCCACCCCGTGGGTAATAGACAGGCCTGGTGTCTTTCCGTTGTTTGGACCCTCCCTGCTGATCTACTACAGCTACAGCGAGCATCTCTTGGCTACCCCTAGTCTGCTGGTGTATTTCGTATGATGGAGGCTTGACAGGCCTGCTGAACCTGGGCTTTGGTAAAAGTGCAACATGTCCGACGCTTTGCCAACTGTTCCTGGCCCACCGGTCCCTGCTGACTGCGGCACTGTGGTAATACCGACTATAAGGCCCGGAAAATACGGTGCTGTTCACTCTCTGTCTATCAACCTGGCCTGGTCGAAGCTGGACACTGACCAAACTGGACTGTGTGTTTGTGTGTTCAGTAGCTCCATCAGGTGACAGCACTCTGGGGAGGGACTGGGACATCCCTCTGGTTCTGGGGAGGATAGAACCAGTGCTCTCTGGAGTCCTCAGGCGGTGCTGCTGCTCCTGAGCCCACCTCTCGCCTTCCCCATCCGACAGCTGCCTCCCCAGCCCCACCGCAGGCTTCCACTCCTCTGTGCCCAGGCTCTGGCACTTCCGCTCCCCAGTCACCCCAGTCACTACCCTCAACTGTCTAGGAGCCGCATCGGCCTCTCTCAGCCAGGAGATGGAGGTGTCTTCCCATAGCTGCTTCTGCTGCTTCTGCAGCTTCTCCCTCTCTCCCCTATGGTCCTCTGCGATCAGGGCCTGTGGTCGCCATGCCGCCTCCGAGGCCTTCAGAAAGCCAGCGGATGCTCTCAGCTCCCGGCCGTCTGCGTAATCCAGGAGGACGCTGAAGTCCTGGCCTCTCCTCCTCCAGTAGGAGACATCCCTCTCATCCAACTGCTCTCTTCTCTCGATCTGCTCAAAATAGGTTAAGCTGGGCGCGTCATAGAACCTGGAAAGAGAAGAATGCACAATTCAGCGGTAGGGTACTGAAGTTATTAGTTCATTAATAGAAAAAATGTAATATTCAGAATAAAATCAAAACATATTAGAAACCGCAAACGTGTTGTAACACTAACAACCTGGATGTATGATTATTTGGTTCTTGCACATGAACATAAATGGCAAAACTGTGGCTAGGTTGCACCAAAAAGAATGAAACTCTCAAAGTATTTTAGGTTGCAGAAGCTTGTTTAACTGTGATGATACAATGATGACCAGCCTGCCATGATTTGATGCAGTATTGATAATTGTGACATTTAAAATGCTGGTATCTCTGGCTGATGTTTTGGCTTTGGGGGTGAAGAGGTACTGCATCCCACATGGCCCCCGATTCGCCTATATGACTCTGGTCCTAAGTAGTGCACTGTATAGGGAATAGGGTGCCATTTTGGACATTGCCGTAGTAATCAGACTGTCCATCTCCGACCCCAAGAGGGGAGAGCCAGACAGCACACGTATCTGATGGAAGCGTTTGAGTCAGAGGCTCTCAACTCCCTTGAAGATACCATTAAAATGTACGGCGGCTGCAATATGATCTGCATATTAAAACACACGCTGACCTTAATTCAGAAAGCTGGGATTCGTCCCAAATGACGTCCTATTCCCTATATAGTGCACTACTTTTCACCAAGGCCCATAAGGCTCTCTCGTTAAAAGTAGTGCACTATGTAGGGAAAAGGCACTGCCTGCCTGCCCCTGCTGCCACTGCTAAGCGCGCTTCAAGTCTGAGCAAGAAATTATTGACTTGTTTATAAATGCCAGTTCCCCATCACGTGATGTGACCATATGCAGAGTGACAGACAACTCCATATTCCTATTTCTTATCCATTCAATCCAATTCAGGAGACTTGGCTACAGTGGGGCTTGGGGACAGTGGGGTGGGGAACCAGTGGGGAACCCTAATCCCTGTAAGTAGTGTACTATATAGGGAACAGTGTGGCATTTGGAGCACAAACTTCATTGTATCGCAGCATCTGGCAAGACAAGGCAGTGGTGCAGCAGCCTCAGTATTCGTTCTGCAGCTCTGGAAGGAAGGAAACGGGAAGGAAAAAAACATCCTCCTGCGCAATGTAGACTGAGTTGCTTGACTTTGCATGCAATGCCGAAGGGCCCGGCAAAACAAAAAAAGGGAGGGAAGGTATGGTGGGGGATCTCAAAAGAGAGAGAAAGAGAAAAAAAACTCACCCGCTATCCGTGGCGAGAGAATCGCCCAGGGGCTGTGCTAGGTTGTCACCTAGGTTACCGCTGACAGCTTCTTTTCTCCTTTGGTTCCTTTCCCCGCCGCTCTCATTGTCACAGCTGCCGGGGTAGCCCTTCGCCAGTAGTGCCTGCCTGCTGCTGCTGAAGACGCAGGCCCCCCTGTCTCCCGCCTGTTCATTCCCGTTCAGTGATCCACCACGACCAGATCTCTGGTTCTCTGCTGCTGGGATTTCGCGGTGGCAATCGGCGGCGGCGTGGCGCTGCTTCTCGTAAGGCGCGGTGGCGGATGAAGTTGAAGAGGGGCAGGGGACGCTTGTCTTGGGCAGTTTGTATCCGTGAGAAATGAGGAGGTCGTCCACGCTGTACATGGTGGTGTGTGTCTGTCTTGGCAGCAGGAGGGCGAAGGTGTTTATGTTGTTCCTTATGCGCAGTGCTGGTGGTAGAAACCGGAGCACAACTGCTCAGCAGAGGCCATCCCTATGGGGAGAAGAGAGGTAACATTTAGCTAGCTTCAATAGCATAACTACCAATGATTGATATTTACACTAGATGTCTGACAGGGGGCGCTGTTTTGAAGCCACCGCGCTTCAAAACACTCCCCCACCATTGTGAAGCTATAGAAATGTATTTATTAGTGTCTACATTCTTTTTTGCCATGTCTATTCTATTACAGACACCTTAAYGCATATTTTTTTATAATATTATTGCGAGCTAAACATAAAAATGTAAATATATAAACATTCTTCTTTGAAAGTAATAATGTTACTGTCCCCACTACAACAAAAACATATTTAAATACCTGCCATTTTGTACTTGAAACATTTATTAATCCTATCGAGCAGGGTTTCCCAATCTCGGTCCCGGGGCCCCCCCTGGGTGCACGTTTTGATTGTTGCCCAGCTCTACACAGCTGATTCAAACAACCAACTCATCATCAAGCTCTGATTATTTGAATCAGATGTGTAGTGCTAGGGCAAAAATGTGCACCCAGGGAAGGCCCCAGGACAAAGTTTGGAAAACCCTGCTATGGAGGACTGCTCCTTCTGGGGAGTGCCAATATGGCCTTCTGGTAGCTTCAAAGCCTCTCATTGGCCAATACATAGCATCAGTAGAATAGGGTTTGTATACATCATTGATAGCTACTTGCTGATGGTATGGAACACTAATGTATGTACACTACAGTGTATTTGGAATGTATTCAGAACTCATGAATTTTTCCACACTTTGTTTTGTTACAGTTTTATTCTGAAATGGATTAATTCATTTTTCCCCCTCATCATTCTACATCAATCTACATTTTTTTTTGAAATTTTGCAAATGTATTAAAAATAAAAAAGTGAAATATCAGATTTACATAAGTATTCAGACCCTTTACTCAGTACTTTGTTGAAACACCTTTGGCAGCGATTACAGCCTACAAGCGTGGCACACCTGTATTTGGGGAGTTCTTCCCATTCTTCTCTGCAGATCCTCTCAAGCTCTGCCGGGTTGGATAGGGAGCGTTGCTGCACAGCTATTTTCAGGTTTCTCCAGAGATGTTCGATAGGGTTCAAGTTCGGGCTCTGTCTGGGCCACTCAAGGACATTCAGAGACTTCTCCCGAACTGTTATTTTTTATTTAACTAGGCAAGTCAATTAAGAACAAATTCTTATTTACAATGACGGCCTACCCCGGCCAAACCCGGACGATGCTGGGCCAATTGTGCGCCGCACTATGGGACTCCCAATCACGGCCGGATATGATACAGCCTGGGTTAAACCAGGGACTGTAGTGATGCCTCTTGCACTGAGATGCAGTGCCTTAGACCGCTGCGCCACTCCTGCGTTGTCTTGGCTGTGTGCTTAGGATCGTTGTCCTGTTGGAAGGTGAAGCTTCGCCCCCCAGTCTGAGGTCCTGAGCGCTCTGGAGCAGGTTTTCATCAAGGATCTCGCTGTACTTTGTTCCGTTCATCTTTCCCTCGACCCTGACTAGTCTCCCAGTCCCTGCAGCTGAAAAAGATCCCCACAGCATGATGCTGCCACCACCAGGCTTCACCATAGGGATGGCATTGGCCAGGTGATGAGCAGTGCCTGGTTTCTTCCAGACATGATGCTTGGCATTCAGGTCAAAGAATTCAATCTTTGTTTCATCAGACCAGAGAATCTTGTTTCTCATGGTCTGAGAGTCCTTTAGGTGCCTTTCGGCAAACTCAAAGTGGGCTGTCATGTGCCTTTTACTGAGGAGTGGCTTCCATCTGACCATTCTTCCATAAATGCCTGATTGGTGGAGTGCTACAGAGGTGGTTGTCTTCTGGAAGGTTCTCCCATCTCCACAGAGGGACTCTGGAGCTCTGTCATAGTGACCATCGGGTTCTTGGTCACCTCCCTGACCAAGGCCCTTCTCGCCCGCCTGCTCAGCTTCTTCCATTTAAGAATGATGGAGGCCACTGTGTTCTTGGGGACCTTCAACGCTGCAGAAATGTTTTAGTACCCAGATCTGTGCCTTGACACAATCCCATCTCGGAGCTCTACGGACAATTCCTTCGACCTTATGGCTTGGTTTTTGCTCTGACATGCACTGTGAACTGTGGGACCTTATATAGACAGGTGTGTCTCTTTCCAAATCATGTCCAATCAATTGAATGTACCCCAGGTGGACTCCAATCAAGTTATAGAAACATCTCAAGAATGATCAATGGAAACAGGATGCACCTGAGCTCAATTTCGAGTCTCATAGCAAAGGGTCTGAATACTGTAAGGTATTTCCGTTTTTAATATATTTGCAAACTTTTCTAAAAACCTGTTTTTGCTTCGCCATTATGGGGTATTGTGTGTAGATTGATGAAGAAAAACATTAATTTAATCCATTTTAGAATAAGGTTGTAACCTAACAAAATGTGGAAAATGTGAAGGGGTCTGAATACTATCCGAATGCACTTTATATGTAGGGGAGAACAAACAGGGGAGAGAGACAGGAAACAGGTAACATTCTGTCAAGACTGTCCCAAACGGTCCAACCTTTCGGTTACTGGCCCAACACTTTAACCGCTAGGCTACCTGCCGCCCACTACTTAGAGAATAGGGTGCAATTTGGTTATGGTATAGGGTGTCATTTGGGACACACACAGTTTCAGAGCTTGTTATGTCTGATTAGGTCACTGGAGGGCGGACAGTAGACTATTTGTATTTTGTACATGTTCCTGTTACGGCCAAGTTACACCAGGCACTACCTCTAGCGATCAAACTACCGGAGGTCAGTCATTTTCTTGAACCTAGAAGTAATTTTCTTGAAGTCTCTTCTAAAAAATATAATTAGTATATTATGTGAAAATGTATTTCCTATAATAGATTGAGCACTGAATAGAATGAATAGTAGTTTAGTGTGTTTCCAGTGTGTTGTTTCCCAAATGGCACCCTATTCTCTACATACTGCACTACTTTAACCAGAGACTATGGGTTCTCATCAAAAGTAGTGCACTAAATAAGGAATAGGGCGCCATTTGAGACGCAAACCTGTAACACATTCCTTTCAGTATTTATTGAATGGCTGTGTATTTTTTCTCTGTCTCTGACTGACTCAGTCAAAATCAATCTGTTTCCAGATTAGCACAGCAGGGGTTGCTATAAACAGATGCCATTCAAAAACAAAGTTTTAAAATATATTTTATGATTTGAATACTTGTTGCTCTTCTTTCTGACAATAATTGTAGTGCCAGTCATTTTAATAATATTAAATTGTCTTGCCAGATAAAAGAAATGCCTCAATGTTTGACATGAAARAAATGTATCAACTGAAAAGTGGTATTGTACAGTAAGAAAAGTTTTGAATTACATCCCAAAACATTGTGTTTGTCCTGGTTGAGTGACTTGCAACATTGCTCGGGAGCAGTGTTCGGGAAGCTACTCTGAAAATATAGTTGACCAATTAGAAGTGAAGCTACGCTAAAGCTCCCCTTAAGAAAAATATAGTTTAATTAACTAAAGTAACTTGAAAAAGTAGTTCACTACATCCAAACTATGATCATATCTAAATATCAAATGTCATAGCATACAAATTGCAAGAACAGATCACTTTGGAGTCTGATTTTAACAGAATGTGTAATATAGTCTAGTAAACACAAACTATTTATTTTATTTTTTGTTTTTACCCCCTTTTTCTCCCTAATTTCGAACTTGTCTCATCGCTGCATCTCCCCAACGGGCTCCAGTCACCAGACGACTGAGGTCAGCCTATTGGCGCCCGTCCTGCCACAAGGAGTCGCTAGCGCGCAATGAGCCAAGTAAAGCCCCCCAGGCCAAACCCTCCTCTAACCCAGACGACGCTGGGCCAATTGTGCACCGCCCCTATGGGACTCCCGATCACGGCCAGTTGTGATACAGCCCGGGATCAAACCCGGGTCTATAGTTACGCCTCTAGCACTGCGATGCAGTGCCTTAGACCGCTGCGCCACTCGGGAGTCCCCAAAAACAATGTTTCAAGGGAGAATTAGGCAGGTCTCTTTTTACAAAGAAAGTAGTATGTGTGTGTGTGTGTGTGTGTGTGTTGTGTGTGTGTGTGTGGTGTGTGTGGTGTGTGGTTGTGTGTGTTTGTGTGTGTGTGTTGTGTGTGTGTGTGTGTTTGTGTCTATAAACAGTAGGGAGGGCAAACCAGTTTGGGTGATTACTGGTAGATCATCAAAATAAATAAATCCCGACACATTTCTGGACCGATTCGTCAGTTTTGACCTCATTAGGTACAATACCGTTGGAAATGTATGTTGAAAGTTACATTTATATTCCTGAAACATAAGTTTAAAATGATACTGTCGCTGCTTCCTGTTGACAAAACATATTAATGAATGACAAAAGTCTTGAGTGTCCTAATCSATAACCAATACGCAGAAACAGTTTGTGATATATTGAGAACATAAAATGTACCATCTACACGTACATGTGCAAACAATAGTAATCATATTATTTTGTATTTTTTTAAACGAGCACCTTACATGTACCTTACCGTACATGCCCCCAAAAGCCTGTTTTGTCAAGTGGCAATAAATCACTCATCGAAAATGATAGCTGCTCTCTAGTGCTGTGACCCCCAGCGCGATGACAAAATCAACAGTACAAAACCAATTGCTTTTAAAGCAGATATTGATCTGCTTGACGCAATCGATCTTGTGTCATCGTGTTGACTATAAACTTTTATACTAACACCCCCAATCTGAGGTAAAAAGGATGTGCAATTCCACCCCAATTCGATGTGGTCAAAATGTCAGCTTGTGTAATGTAGTAACACATACTGTCCACATCATGGAAAGTGGCGCAATATACATTAATTAGATATGGCAAAATAATTCAACATCTTAATTTGGGATGATAGCAAATTAAGCAAACTCACAGCTTTTTTTAAGAATCACATATTTTCTAACTAGTTTACCCATTTAGACATTAAAAAAACTGCTCATGAGCACAATTTAACCAGGCGCTCTAGACGAGAGCATCCACAGGGTCTGTGCAGCAGGTTGAATGTTTGACGTCCCTACAAACAGCCTCGTTTGTCTGATGAATTAATTAGTGCATGTCGCAGACTCAGCCAGCCTGGAGATGTCAGTGGCATGGCTTATAAAGCAACAAATGCTGTGATCCGGTTTAGATGTAAATGGTGGCTTGCCATTCAGTTTTCATGAAAAAGTCAGTACTCAAGGGACAAATTTCAAGTCAAAAGCAATATGAGTGCTTGGACAGGCCAATAATTACAATCCACTTTGAATCTATCCCATAGGGCTCTGGATCAAAAGTAGTGCACTAAATAAAGTATTGAGTGCACTTTGGGATGCACACTAGGTAAACTCTTTGCCAGCGACTCTCCAGGCTGACAGAATAGTTTCTAGGTACCCAGAAGATTAAAAGAGTTGCACTGTTGCGCTGTGATTACGACTGACAACATTGATGCTAAATGTTGTTACTGGTGTAATTACATTATTGCTACACATGTATAGGTGCAACTTAAAGGGGTAGTTCACCCAAATTACAAAATGGTTGCCTGGCAGGTAGGAGCGTTGGGCCAGTAACCGAAAGGTTGAAACCGAAAGGTTGCTGTATCGAATCCCCAAGCTGACAAGGTAAAAATATGTTGTTCTGCCCCTGAGCAAAGCAGTTTACCCACTGTTCCCTGGCGCCGATGACGTGGATGTCGATTAAGGCAGCCCCCCCTTAAGGCAGCCCCCCCCCCCCCCCCCCCGCACCTCTCTGATTCAGAGGGGTTGGGGTTAAATTCGGAAGACACATTTCAATTGAATTGCATTCAGTTGTACAACTGACTAGGTATCCCCCTTTCACTTTAAGTTAGCCTTCGAAGACAGTCTCCAGGTAAACTAAACCAAATCATGGATTGCTGTCTTACCCTGTCCATAGACTGCTTACAGGAAAACATGTTCTTTTTTTAGTTTCGGTGACCAAAATTTTGATAACTAAGTTGAACTGTCCCTTTAACAGGACTACACACCATTTTTCAATGACAGCAACATGAAAGGATATTTTAACCGGTCCTACATGGCAACAGGTAACGGAACCTTAGTCTGTGTTCCTCAATACAGGGTAGCACATTTACTAACTAAGACACCTGATTCAACTAATACGGGTTTGGTGATTACCCCAATCAGGTGTGTTGGTGCAGGGCTGGAGCAGAAATGTGCACACCCTGTGGGTCCCACGGGAATGGATTGAGAAACACTGTTCTAACAAGATCGACACTGCAAAGCCATCAGGGACGCAAACAAAAACCAAAGTGTACACCCTGCCACTTTTTTGGTTAAAAGATAAGGGATGGCGCTGGAGAAATGTATCAACGTAGCGAATCCAGATTGCTCGTTTTAAACTGCGTGTTCGAAAACAGATGGAAGCTGCTTGTTCGAAACAGATGGCTTCGGCCATAAACAAATGCACACAATTTCAAACCCAAAGCAGTGGAGAAGTCAGCAACAGATGTCCGTGGAGCACTTTTGGTAGGGCATCAAAACAACTCAAAGCTTCCATCCCAAATGGCACCCTATTCCCTATACACTACACTACTTTGACCAGAGACCTATGGGTCCTTCCCCTGGTCAAAAGTAGTGCACTATATAAGGAAAAGGGTGCCAGTTGGGACACAAATAAAGTCTAGTTGCTCATTATAAACAAGACTCTAGTTAGGTGGCGTAGTTGGTGGGGGGAAAAGGTAGCCACGGTGTGGGTTTAGTGTTTCATAATATAGTCATAGAATGGAGAAACATTTAACCTTCAAACTGTGGTTAGCAAGGCTGATTCATATCTGCATTTTCCTGATACAAGTTATTACAATTATTTATTATGCAGGAATAAATCTGTGGATACATCCCACATGGCACCTTATTCCCTATATAGTGTACTACTTTTGGCAAGACCCCTATAGGCCCTGGTCAAAAGTAGTGCACTATAAAGGGAATATGATGCCATTTGGGAAGCACTTTTCACTTTATCTTCATCTTGAACCAGAGGGACCACTAAATGGACAAGGGTCATATCACTGTACATTATGTACATCCACGTAATTTCTCACTTGCCATGCACTATTTACATTACCTTTCTTCAGTTTCAGTCTACTTATAATTCCGGCAAATTCTCATGACCTCGAATTGACCTTGGCACATTCATAATTTAAAAACATTGTATATGTCCCAAATGGCACCTTATTCCCTACCCTTTACAGAAAAAAGACACATGCATTCATGCGATCACATGTGAAGTTAATGTAACATGTAAAGCAACGTGTGATGACGTGAAACTACATATGAAAGCGTGACGACGTGAGGTGTTCCAAAAACACCTGTTTTGCACATTTTCCACATGTGAAATCATGTCTTTTTTCTGTAAAGCAGTGGTCACCAACCGGTCGTTTGCGATCGACTGTTCAATCATCTCGGCATTCCTAGTCAGTCACCAAACATKTATGCAGACAAGCCAACGATAAAGGCTTGCTCTTTTACCGGGAGGGAACACTTGATTCAGAAACCCTGCGCAACGGGTAGGCAAATTGTTCGCATTCTGAACCATTTCATTTGTCTGAAGGGACAAAACTCCGCCTACCTGGCGGACCAGGAGAACTGTGGCTAGATCAAACTTTTAAAACCATGATCAGAGAGAAACTGTCAAAGAATACAGCAAAGAGCTGTATGTTCAAGTTCATGCAGCACTGTCAACACTGTTTTTATAAAACGCACTTCTCCAGACTCCCGCGCTGAAGCTGCACTGGATTAGTAGCCAAGTGTATCGATTGCCCTGCGTTTTTATTATGAACACTTCCTCATGTTTATTTTAATGTCAAGGGATATTTCACTTTCTCTGGTTATATGAACAACATGAATTTGTGCATGAGGCAGAAATAATGAAGTGCGACTCGAGTTTAGCCACCAGCGGGAGGACGGTATCCCCTCTGGTCAGTCTCACCGGAGGAAAAGAGAGCAGGGACCATGAGAGGCAGACCCTCTGCTGCTCTCTCCCTCCCTCCGCTGAGACTGACCAACAGATGGCAGCTACCGTACCATTAGTCCAGTAAAATAAAAAAGCGAATTATTTCWATTTATGTTCAGCTATGCCTCACAAGTGATACAAGTGATATATTTTGTTATCAAAGCTCGAGTTTTGAAATWTAATATGGTCTGAGAAGAACAATATTGGCAGGCCTAGAATATAGCCAATATGCTATGCTAATGTATTAGCACTACTGTACAAATTTCATTCCTACAGACTGTTTTTATTAATGTTGCATAGGCTTACATTTTCCATGTTGTTGTTTTTTATCTGAGCGGTAGAGCTCGGCTTGCTTTTTGACGGCGAAAGTGATCTTGACTCCGAAAAGGTTGGTGACCACTGCTGTGACCACTGCATATAGTGCACATAGGGCTCTGGTCAAAAGTAGTGCACTATACAGGAAATAGGGTGCCATTTTGGGACTCACTTTATGAGTCTCTAGTAAGCACCCCAAAGGTGGCACTTGAGGTAGAACTTTGAGTAAATAACATCTTCAAATCATCTCCAACATCTAAAATAGCCTACATGCCCTTTGATGACTCCAGGCCCCTTGTGTGTGGTGTCAAAACAGCTGAAGCACCTGCTGCCTGCCTGCTTCTCTACAATAACACACACAATATCTCAAGGGTTTCCATTGGAAACCAGCACACACACCAGGCACAATGTAGAAGAGTAAATATGGCAAGTCTAAATTGACACAATGGAAAGTAGATGCTCAATTTCTCTCTCTCTCTCTCTCTCTGCTGCCATGGTCAAACAAGCCAGCAGACCAAACAAAGTGTAGCCTACAGAGAGAAACTAGTTTTGAGGAGCTGAAGGAGAGATGTGGCTATATTGAAACCATTCAGTAACTGCATCCCGGATGGCACCCTATTCCTTATATAGTGCACTACTTTTAACCAGGCCCTAGGGCTCTGGTCAAAAATAGTGCACTGAAATAGTGCACTAAACAGTGCCTCGTTGAGCAAGGTCACTACTGGAAGAGGAACGCCATGCAAACTCCAGCAGAAAAGGCAATGGCATACGGTACAGACTGATACCCTGACTGATTCAATGCATGCAGGGTAAAATGGCAATGCTGAGGTTGCCAGAGTTACTGTCTGCTGTTGACCTGGCACACACCTCTTCCTCCCCTCCCCTTCCCTCAGCTCTCCTGGCTATGTTGAGTGAGGCCCCACTGTTGCCAGGTTTGCATCCCAAAATGGCATGGGCGCTGGTCAAAAATAGTGCACAATCTAGGTAATAGGGTGCCATTGGGGACGCAGCCCTTGCAACACCATGCATCCTAACTCTTACCTTATGATGGAAATCTACCATGCCGTTTTATTGGAGACCTAAAAGTCAAACAGGCCTGTATACCGGACCTACGGCTTAGGCGGGTTTATGAACTTTGCCATCTAAGTTGAAACCCAGTATTTATGTTTGGACCTTTTCCTAGATATTTGATTCCACATGCCTCTATGGAGGCATTATCATTTGAAACAGATAAGGCCTACTATATCCCACCACTGCCAATCAATAACAGATCCTGCTACTATGTAGACTAGGTAGATACAGTAGGCTACGGTATGACCTACTCTATAGAACCTTGCTATAATGCAGTGTTAACTGATACAGCCTATACATAAAATTGACCTGTTAAGAATGATTTCTCAAGTCTGCTTTGCACTCCACAGAAAACACATTGCTTTAGACTGTAGGCTATAGGTTACTGCAGGTAGGCTATATAGGCTACTAGCGCCTATGAGAAGAAAAAAATATCGATACTTGCAAGTTGAAAATGTGAGCGGTCGTGCATTGACGAACAGTCGTTAGCCAAAATCATAACCCCATTGCAATTGTACATGCTCCCCGAAATACACCCATCATGTTATAAAATACACATTCAGATCTCGCCATCAACCGTTGTTAAATGTTAATTCACCAAAGGGTGAACATTTTCCGAGTGCAAATTTAAAGCGCCGTTAATTTTAAGGCTTTTGCAGATGCGTCTTAGCTGAGTGTGTGTGTATTTACCAAGACTCAAACAGCCACCCTGCGCTACCTTGTACGTGAAGCAAAAATAGACAGCCCCTCCCCTGAAAAAAACAACATCTGCATGGTAAAGAATACTCCTAGTATACAAAAAACGCATACATATTTGCGAGATCGTTATAAACGCTTAATGGCATAGATACGCATCCTACCTGGAAGATGTTTGGCGCGGCGGTTGCATTTCCCCTGCGCCCAGCTTCAGTCGCTGAGAGCACTGCACAGCCCTTCTGCTGAGCATGCCTATAACGATAGGGGAGGACGCGTTGCCAGGGTGGAGTGTGTTCTTCTCGCGCTAAACCAGCCGCTACACTGTGCGTTCGTTGTTCGTTAAAAAGGGATTTCAAAATGGTTTCTTCCAAACTGTGTAATAACTTTTTTGATTCTTGCCAGAGGCAGCAATAAATGTTTCCCATATCATTGTGTGTTTATATTGAAATACATTCAGGTACTGTGTATACATGAGTATACATGATGGGTATACATAGGTATGCACATACACATACAGACAGGGAGCACACCGCATACTAGCCACAGCTAGGGCACCTTGCCCATGTAACGTGCATCCCAAATGGCTGTGTCCCAAATGACACCAATTCTTACTGTCCCAAATGACATCCATTCCCTATATAGTACACTACTTTTGAACAGGTCTGGTCAAAAGTAGTGCACTATACAGTATAAAGAATAAAGTGCCATTTATGAACTATACTGCCACTGAAAAACAATACAATGCAACTTCATCTTCCAATCAGCAGTGTAAATGTGTCCTTTTGCTCTCTGATGTTATTTCCGATCGCACACCGTAAAAGTGGGGAAAATAAAGCTTTTCTTTTCTGATGACTGGATTGGAAGTCCTCCATCCCCTCCCTCTGCTATTTACTGTAGGCCTACGTTGTCTTAGCTTGCATCACAAATACCACCATATGCTCTACACAGTGCACTACTTTCGACCTACAATTTTGACCTACTATTAACGAGAGCCCTGGACAAAAGTAGTGGACTATATAAGGACTAGGGTTCCATTTGGGATCCACACTTTGTTTCTATCTGCCTTCAGAGCTTTACAGTAACACTTGGTTGGTCTGTAATAAAAACACATCTTTCAGAGAGCGGTGAGGCTGTCATGGCACACACGGGTTCCCTCTAAGTGCAGTATGTCACAGTTGGCACAGTAAGGAAGGTCTGAACAGAGTGCATTTAATTAACCAAGCTGTCTTGGCATTGGACGGGAGGGGGGGACACTCACTGGCGAGTCATCACCATCCGCCATGCACCACCAAGGGCATGTTTCAGCTCTCTGACTGCCATACAGTTACAAATTAGCACTGAGGGAACATGCTGCTGTGCTGTCTGTGGAAAACTGGGCTCTGATAGTACATGGTTTTTTATGAATGTTGTCAGTGGTAGTACAGTGCCAGTCAGTAGTACAGTACCAGTACTGCTCTCAGAGGAGAGGAATATAATGTACTGTAGAGAGGATATGTTAGTCTCTTCTCTTACTGTAGAGGGTCCAGTAGTCTTTGTTTTTACTTTAGAGAGGGTATATTAGTCTCTCCTCTTACTGTAGAAAGGGTCTAGTAGCCTCTTTTCTTACTGTAGAGAGTGCGTATTAGTCTTTCATTTGTATATTTGGACTCATTTACTCCATGATGATGGATGCATCTGAAATGGCACCCTATTCACTATATCATGCACTACTTTAAACCCTATGGTCCCTGGTCAAAAGTAGTGCACTACAAAGGGAATCGAGTGCCATTTGGGTTAGGCGATGACAAGCAGCCGTATCTCCCGCCACAGGAACAACCAGGCTCCGAGTGAGTGCTGCATCATCTCTTCCAGCACTTTCAAATACTTTGAGTTTTTGCTTTGCCCTGCCTGGAGTGCCAGATAAGGTAGGGTTTACAGATTTGAAACTATTCTATTAGTTCTATTGTGCCATTCAAGTTCAATCCAGCTCAAAGTATTTGAAATGTTTTGAAATAGTATTTGAACTCAGGTCTATACTGCTAGCTAGCAGTGTTTGACTCTGTAACAGGAGCATATCATTAAAGTACAGAGGGGAAATCGTTCAGCCTTACCCATTTCCTGCCACATGGCACAATGTCTGGTGGTCCATGGGTGCTTTAACCCTAACTGAAGCCATGTTGGGCCTATTTTAGAACAGAGGGTTGATTTACAGGGTAATAAAATCCTTTCAATGCAAAATTACCACTTCTGATTAATGGGAAGTTCATATGTTGAAACGCAAAGCCAAAAGAGCACTTGGGTCTTATGGAAGTTGTATAAGACTGGAGACACAATATGTGACCCAAATGGCAAAAACCCAAAACACCAGTCTCAACGTCAACAGTGAAGAGGCGACTCCGGGATGCTGGCCTTCTAGGCAGAGTTCCTCTGTCCAGTGTCTGTCTGTGTTCTTTTGCCCATCTTAATCTTTTCTTTTTATTGGCCAGTCTGAGATATGGCTTTTTCTTTGCAACTCTGCCTAGAAGGCCAGCATCCCGGAGTCGCCTCTTCACTCTTGACGTTGAGACTGGTGTTTTGTGGCTACTATTTAATGAAGCTGCCAGTTGAGGACTTGTGGGGCATCCATTTCTCAAACTAGACAGTTCAGTCAGATAGTATAGATTTAGTATAGATTTATAGATTTATGATTGGATTGTTTCTCAAACTAGACACTCTAATGTACCTGTCCTCTTGCTCAGTTGTGCACCGGGGCCTCCCACTCCTCTTTCTATTCTGGTTAGGGCCAGTTTGCGCTGTTCTGTAAAGTGAGTAGTCCACAGCGTTGTACAAGATCTTCAGTTTCTTGGCAAATTCTCGCATGGAATAGCCTTCATTTCTCAGAACAAGAAAAGACTGATGAGTTTCAGAAGAAAGTTCTTTGTTTCTGGCCATTTTGAACTTGTAATCGAACCCACAAATGTTGATGCTCCAGATACTCTAGTCTAAAGGCGGCCAGTTTTATTGCTTCTTCGATCAGAACAACGGTTTTCAGCTGTGCTAACATAATTGCAATAGGGTTTTCTAATGATCAATTAGCATTTTAAAATTATAAACTTGGATTAGCTAACACAACGTGCCATTGGAAACCAGGAGTGATGGTTGCTGATAATGGGCCTCTGTACGCCTATGTAGGTATTCCAKTCAAATAAAATCAGCCGGTTCCAGCTACAATAGTAATTTACAACACTTACAATGTCTACACAGTATTTCTGATAAATGTTATGTTATTTTAAAAATGGACAAAAAAAATGCTTTTCTTTCAAAAACAAGGACATTTCTAAGTGACCCCAAACTTTTGAACGGTAGTGTATCTAGAAGTAAAGGAGACTATAGAAATAGAGCTGCCATTTTGTTTTTTGCTACAAATAGTTGGTAGAGCCGTGTGGTTTATCTAGTTGATAGACAGTTTTGGACCCCGGAAAGGCTAACATTAGAAACTATCATCACATAAGTACCATATAATATGGAGACCATCGTTGTGTCTCAAATGGCACCCTATTCCCTATATCAGTGTTTCCCAATCCTGGTCCAAGAGTACCCCCAACAGTACACACTTTTGTTGTAACCCTGGACAAGCACACCTGATTCAACTAATCATCAAGCCCTCAAAGAGCTGAACGAGAGCTGTGTTTATCCAGGGCTACAACAAAAATGTGTACTATCAGGGGTACTCAAAGACCAGCGTTGGGAATCAATGCCCTATATAGTGCACTACTTTTGACCAGAGCCCTATGGACCATGGGGTCAAATCCTTCTCAAAWGAGTGCTCGTTGTTACAAATGGGGAGAAATGTCCCGTGCAAAATAAAGTACACTCCAGTTGCCCAAATCATGGGGAAGCTACCAAAGAACTAACTTGTACTATGAAGACATAACAAAAAGACAAGGGGTTTTATTCCTTGACGTGGTAAATACTTTTGAGGACACCCACTGTCTGGTACTGTATACACGGAAGCATAACACAGTAATATATGTAATGTATTCAAGACCTTTTTAAATTGTCACGACATAGTTAATCAAAGAATGAGCACTCGGGTGAGAAATGTCCCACGCATACAAACGTAATTCCATCTAGAGTACTGTACAGATCGCCACCTCACGGGGCACCAACCAAACAGCACCAAAGTTCTGTTACCAGTTGGAATTCTGTGACTCACTGGCATTCCTTGGAGATAAGCCACGGGAGGGGGAGATAGCAGTAGCATCCCAAATGGAAACCTATTCCCTACATAACGCACTACTTTTGACCACAGGCCCGATGGTCCCTGTTCAGAAGTAGTGCAGTGCATAGGTGCCATTTGGGTCGGGACACAGCCAGTGAGAGGTTGAAGTGTCCCCAGAAGTGATGCATTTTGCTCTCACAACCGGCACAGCTAAAGCGAAGCAAAGCAACAATCTCCCAAAATCTCAGATTCAAACAGAGACTTTCCTTACTTCATTCCACGAACAGAAGCATACATTTCCATTGCTCTTATAGCTTTGGCCTGGCAGGGTTCACACACATTGGCCTCTCATTATGAAATGTAAGTAGTGCCTGTGAATGCAAAATATGGGGTTGTGGAGCACACAGGGGACAAATAATAGAAACCAGACTACTGGCAGATGGGCAATATTCTTTTTAATGGAATTGGGATGAGAGCTCTTTTTGTGGCATTATCTAGAGCAGAGACTAAAAATCATTCATGGGTACATTATGAGTCCTCACTTGTGTGATGCTTCCACTACCCTAAAAGAGGGAAAATTGCAAAGACCCAGAGTTAGGCCCTACTGTCAGTAAGATTGACTTTAGAACTGCAATATKGTTTACCAAATAAGCTTTTTTGTGGGTTTCATGAGTCTGTGCTCAAGGCTTAATGAGACAGTGACCCAAGGATCCAAAATGGCACCCTTTTCCCTTTATAGTGCACTGCTTTTTACAAAGGCCCATAGAGTGCAATCTTGGATGCATACAGTATGTATAAGGAGTTTAAAGCCTTATGAAGACACATGGCCCTTGTATTCTTGTGTTAGTCCAGTTTCCTTTCAAAGCTCCACAAAAGGACAATCTCCATGGATAAATGCAGAACTCTTAGCTGTTCTGTATGTTACTTAGTGACCATAACTACACAACTCTACTGCTGCCGACTACCCTGACCCTCTATCCCCTTCAAGCTCCAACTAAGGACACATTCTAAATGGCACCCTATTTCCTAGAGCCATAGGGTTCTGGTCAACAGTAGTGCACAATACAGGGAATACGCTTGGCATTTTGGACACACTCAAACTTAGTGAAACCCACTTCCTCTCATCATAATACTGTAATAGTTTATTAGATAATGACAGCAGGGTTTGCGTGCCAGCTATTATAATACATTTTATTTGGCGGATGGCTTTCCGGGTACTCAAGGACATTTAAGAGGCTCAAAGTAATTTGTTAAACAGTATGTGATAATTATATTACTCTTTACAACAGAGCTGCATTGATCCCACTAGGATGAGAATGTAAACACTTGTTAAATGTATCCCTGTTGCCCCTCGATACTAACTGTATTCATGGTAACGATGGGGAAAGGACCGAACTGTTTGTGTACTTGACTAAACTGTTTTAAAATCAAGATTCAAAGAAATGATCTCAGTCAAAGGGAGAAATCTTACGTAAAAAGGTGGGTCTGAGGCATAAATATGATGTACATAAAATCAGACAGATACTAAAGATGACCATTATATCAAAATGTGCATCCCAAATAGTTACTGGGAATTCTGCAGACCCCTCTTTGACCATCTAGTCCTCAGAATTCATTGATCCTCTCCTCTGCCATATTCTGTCCTCTCCCTGACCATGACCCCCTGTTGCCTAGGAAACAGCGGGGACCTCACCATGCAAGGCAACAGGCCTGAGCTCTTTAGTGCCACCTTGCGGACAAGATAGATTTCATCCCAGGGACCGGTGAAGTGGCAACTAAATCGGAATACAGTATTGAGCCATATTTGTATCTCTTGTGACAACACCCATAGGGCGAAATAGAATTCACTCAAGCAAATGTATCTGACCTCACTTTTTCCAGAAATTAAAATGATGCTACAACTACGCATGCATTGTCCTATTCAGGACATTGTGGAATTTGTAAATAAATTGTCTTAGTTAGAAGACATTACCTAAGTTATAAAAGCAACCATAGCAATTAGGTACTGTTATAACACCTTTATTAATTTGAGTTTAAGAACATACACAAAAAATTAAATACAACTCCAAAAAAAGAAAAGTAAACAACCCCAATCCTTCAATGCTCAGAGTACCACGATTTTTTCGTTCAAGGCGATCTGTGCTTGAGTCAGATTCGATAGATAGGTCACCATCAACAGGTCCTGCAAATAGTAAAAGGTATACATTCACACAAACGTCATGAGGACAAGGGACAAACACAGTATGTACTAGAGCTGTTCAACTGAATAAATTCTAAGTACGTACCGAGTGTCTCAGAGTAAGATTGCTGATTTAAGAACAGCTCCACACAGTCCATGTGATCGTATCCATTCATTGTGATCTAAAAGCCTAAACTGATGCTAAATCAGCATTCCTACTCGGAGACACTTGATAAATACAGGCCCAAATCCAAAGGAGGCATACTCACGTTGATGTTGGAGTTGAGCATGGTCTCAAAGTCCTCTGCTGTGATCTTAGGAACTTTGTTGACCAGATCCATCAGGTAACGTCCAACACTGTTATCTGCTGTCTGTTTACCAGACTGAAACAGCCACAGAGAAAAAAGTGGTTCAGAAAACTAAGCTATGTAATCGTTGCTGTAAACACTACCCAGAGCCATCTATAACATATCATGCAACGGGCACACAGATCACTCCAATAGCAATGCAAACAGAGACTACTGACTGAGAACCCGAGCACTACGGGCCCTAGTCAAAAGTAGTGCACTACATAGGGAATAGGGTGCCATGTGGCATTGCCATTTATAGGCTCTGTGTATGTACTCACCAACACATCCTCTATGTAGGTCAGTACCGTGGCCAGCATGTCCTGAACCCGGCCAGCAGCCCCGCCAACTTGGCAGAGGTCAGAGGTCAGCCCATTGGTGGTGTTAGGAGCATCTCTCGTCCTCTCGAGAAGGTCAACTGGAATATAAAGACCATTATTTACCATTTATCAAGGAGTGTTACTTCCCCCCCCCCCCAATTAAACATATGACATAACAAATAAACAATGTCCAATAAAGGCACAAATTGGGACATAGAAAAGTTAAATGGATAGAAAACATGGCAAAGAGAACATTCTTACCGCCTATCCTCTCGGTGTCGTAATACTTGTATTTCACACTCAGRGGGGTGAACATCACACCGACTGTCTTTCCTAGCACACCCATCTGGGCACTGTCAGAGGAAACAAAGCAACGGAATAATAATGATTAATTTTAACGTATAAAGCAGGGATTCTCAAACTTTTTTGAGGCTAGGGACCTCCTTTGTGAAAGCAAATTCACCAGGAACCCCCTCAATCAGAACAACTTGAGTGATATAAAAATACATCATAAAGGAGTTTTACTATGACTTCGTGCAGCGCATTTTTTCCCCAAACTCATTTCCTGCAATTCTACACATCTTGTCACGGGCAGCGATGTTTTGTTGTTGCAGCTTTTAAAACTAATATCCAGCAATTCTACACATCTTACCATGAGGACAAGAGAAAACATTACAGTTTTAAAGCTTAAAATGGGGGAATATATTAATTATTGAGTTGAAAAATATATAATTGGTGGAGTACTGTGGATACCAATATCCTTGTGAGCCTCCCAGGCCCATGTTGCCCRGGGTTAAGAGCATAAAGTATTACATACAGTATGTTAAGAACTTATTGGATTTTATTAGACCCTCTAAATTTATTCCAGAGATCCTTGGCCAAAATTTGTTATATCTGTCGTGGACCTCCTGCGAACCTATGAGAACCTCTGTTATAGAACCACTTTTTAAGGAATCTCAAAGCGAGAGAAAAAAAAGCAAACTAACCAAACAGCAAATGCAAACGTAGCAAAAAACAAAAAACAAAGACGAGGGCAGGAAGTCAAGAGTTTAAGAAATCCTTTGCGTCAGCAATAGCTTCTCGGTGGACAAACAAGTAATGAGACAGAARTGCGACTGGTTGAAGTGAAAGGTTGCGAGGGGAAGTCACTGACCTGAGGTAGGCGCGGATGTTCATCTTCCCACTCTGCAGGGCGGTGTCCACTGTCAGGTGAATGGGGTTTGTGGCCTCTCGGCTGTAGTACTCATGGATCAACACAGAGTGCTCGGTGATCTCAAAGCCAGTGGCGTACCTGACGAAGGAGAATGGTTTCACTTTAGAGCAGAGTTTTATCTCCAGCATAGGCTTTTGGTCACAACACCACCTTTTTATTTTTTAGGGAATGTACCCATCCCATTAGATTGAATACATTACATCGGGTCATTCATTGTTAGTACTGGCATGAGACAAAAGCTTTACTGGATGGGAATAGGAAAACATTGGCCTACTCACCATCCGACGATGACCTCGCTGGGTGACACCCTCTTATGGAGCTCATACATGTTCTTGGCAAACTCCATGTCAACAGCAACCTGTCGCCGTCACAAAGACTACAGTGTCACTTCTGGTTTCACATGTGCCAACTTCACTMATTTCTACGTTACAGAGGTCGATAGGTGGCATCAGTTTCTACTCACCTCATCTTCAGACTCATTGTGGGGGACAGAGAAACAGTTGGTGACCTCAACAGAGTGTTTGTCAATGGTACCTTAGGAACACAAGAATGCAACAAGTTGTCATACTATTGTGCTTATGGGGACAAATAAGTTCAACTACTTCATGTAACCTATATTACTAACTAGCTAACAACGTTAACTAAAAACCATTCGTAGCGTAGATAAGCTAAAACGTTAGAATACTTGGTAAAGTCGTAAGTTAAACCAGAGCTTTGGTAGCTAGTTAAGTAGCTATGATTGTCAAGATGTGAGATTGACAAGCACCCAACGAAGTGATGCTAGCTAGCAACTAGCTAGCGAGACATACCGCTGTAGCTAGCAATTAGCTAGCGAGACATGCCGGATTCACTGCGCTTCGAATACATTTTCTTTACAGCTACTTTTCGGAGTAAATTTAAAGTACCAAGCAAGGTTCCGATCACACGACTCGCTCCCTCATTTCTCCGTTCGTATGAGTCACCGATGGAGGCGAGAACGACAGGGTGAATTTTCACCACAGGTCCGTACACCGACATCTTGAGAAATAAAATAAAATATTACGTTTACGGTAGTTTTATATGCAAGTATTGAAAGGTGCGTCACCTGCTGCATTGGAGGTCGCATTGCACACAGAGGCAACGCTATATTAAAAAAACACTTATAATTAAAGTAGTAGACTATAATACATGTGATTAACAATTAAATGCATCGGAAGACCAATTAATTTAGAAAATATTATCGATTCGTTTATTTTAAATGATGTTAGGCAATGTGGCTGTCCAGGAGAAAAACATTGTTTGTTTCACATGAAATTGATATGAATTAATTCACTCCAAAACGTCATCCTCCACAACACGAATACCCGTATGGCCTACTGCAAGCCTAATGAAGAATAGTGACGGTGATGACGACAGCATCCCCTCGACCGTCACGTCCATGATCTAACACCTGCACAACTTAAGTGATTCATACAACTCTATCGGACGCGGATCGGTGGTGCTGCTTGCACTGTCTGTACCCAATGACCTGTACAGACGAACTGCCACCATCTTAAACTCTTTGAAAACAAAGTAGGAAAATACAATAATATGCTATTTGTCAATACTAAAGGGCTTTTTCTATAATTAGCCCACAGTCGTTTGGTTGGGGTTGTCTTTGTTTACTGGTGAGAGAGGAGAGACTGAACTGATGCTTCGTCGAACACTCACCCGATCATCAGAGCTGATGGTAAACATAAAAAATGGGTAGGGTTGAACCTAAGCGGACGATCTCCGAGGCTCACTGTTGGACCATCGACTCATCTATCTGTAAGGTCCTTATAAATAAAGTGATGGGATAAAATATATTAGGAAAACCTTAAAGGTAGCGCTTTAGGCATCCATTTTAACATGAAACACGATGATTATTCATATTAGAATGACATTTGCCTGATTGCTGTTTTGTGTTCTTATAGCTATGTATTACAGAATACATTAAAAGTGACATTGTACATTTTCTGAGTAAGAATAGCCTTCTTACTCCGTTAAAATATTCCTGTAATTCATTGTGTCCCATAACAGACAGACAGACAGACAGACAGACATCTATGACACACACACACACACACACACACACACTCCCCATTATATTATTAGCTATTCCATAAATATAGATTATTAGACTAAAAGTAATGGGATGGGTTGAGTAGATAACGTTCAGTCAAGGACAGACATCCCAGTATGCAAAATGACGTTGAAAATACATATTTTCCAGACATAGAAGTTACGGTCATTTTAGGTTCTGAATGGAAGGTGAAAAAATGTATGTTGAAATAAGGTTCATTTTTGGTTCCGAATGAAAGTTTAAAAGGCGTAATTTACAGAAATTGAAAAAACTTATTTTTTGGTCATTGATTCTATGGCCAAATTTCAACTGCACACACATTCTCAATGAAGTAAACATTATAGCCCAATAAGAATGTTTAAATCCATGACGAAAGAGGAGCCAATTGAAGATTGTAACATAAAATATGAATTATTGCTCCCATTTGCCACATGCACATATGTTAGCTTATTCAAAAGCTTTAAAACTTGCCACGATTGTGTTCAAAGGAGTCTGACTTAACGAATAAACCAACAGACCACGGACTAACAACATTCTGAGTAACGGTTAACAAAAAAATATTGCTATGACTGTGATATGTTGTTAGTTCAATGCATTGACTGTAAGTCGCTCTGGAGTGTCTGCTGAATGACGAATATTATTGTAAAAACAGAAAAAATCTGTCCTAATCATAAACATCTAGTGTTTCACAAGTTTGCACAGTACAGTACGGCACAGTTCAGTACAGTAGAGCACAGTGCGGTACAGGAAAGTAGAGTTTTATCCAGTATAGTAGAGTACAGTACAGCAGGACAGTAGAGTTTAATTCAGTACAGTACAGTAGAGTTTAATTCAGTAGAGTATAGTACAGTACAGTTTAGTTCAGAAGAGTACATTTGACTAAAGTAGTGTACAATACAGCACATTATACCGTACTATACTCTACTATACTCTACTGTACTGAGCACAGTAGAGTAGACGTCTATGATTGGTTCATATTTTGTCCGGTGCGGATCAAAAAATCCACGTCCATGGACTTTTAACCGCACCAACAACAACAAAAACATTTTGAAAGAGACGGCTGGTCTGGACAGGACCAGAAAAAGATGCCCAAAAGACATCGGCGTTGGTCAGTACTTATGGTTTGGGTATTGAGGACAATTTAGTGAGGGGCATATTCTGTTCCCCAAATGGCACCCTGGTTACTATAGTGTGCACTACTTTTTACCCTGGCTCATAGGGAATAGGGTGCCATTTGGGATACAGTTCATCAGTATAGTGAAGGACATCAGTACTGCTCAACACTAGCCCCACAGTCCCCTTAGAAAAAATTTACTGAAAGCAGAGCACTTTAAATACCCCACTCTTCTATGATCTCACAATAATAATTTGAATCAATTTCCCCATCCTTGTTTTGTTTCCAGGACCTTGATGGACAGAACCCAATTAAACAGTCAATAACCATCGGACAGAGTCTGCCATAGGAATAAATCGAGGACCCAGGAACACGAACACACACACACACACACCATCATTCCTGATGGCGCTTGAGAACTCTGTTTTCACCTTGAGGCCAGAGTCCCTCTCTCTCCCCGTGGTGGAGAAAGGGAAGGTGCTGGTGGAAGAGGCTACCGAGGTGATGGTGTCCACCGGAGTGTTTCATGTGTCCGAGGAACTGGGCCATGTGGTTACGACAGATACCGCCCAGCCCTCCGCTAACAGATCGTGGAAGTCCAAGCTGGCAGAGAGGCAGGCAAATGCAGCATCTGATGAGTATGTTAAGAAGCTGCCTCGGGTGATGGAGAAGGAGAGGGGCAGATTTGGCTGGGGTGAGTAGTGGTGCTGTTAACTTTAAATGTGTCCCAAATGGCACCCTATTGGCATCCCATAGGGCTCTGGTCAAAAGTAGTGCACTATATAGGGAATACGGTGCCACAGTAGTCTGCAGATAGGGGGTTATTGACTATGCACYCTACTATTTTCTCTCCCTCCCCCCTCCACACTCACGCATTGCTTATTGGCAAAACATGTGTACTTTCTCCCTCCCTCTTCTCCTTCCACAGTTTCACCTCCTCCTCCAGCATCTCTTCCTCCTACTCCTGTGCAAAATGGCTGTTCCGTTGGTTTCTCCCTCAGTGATTTGGATATTCTCACAACAACCCCTCTGTCTTCCTATTACTAAGTCCCTTTAGTTCTGCTGTCGATATGTCAATGTAGTCTTTCTCATCTATCTGACTCACTCTCTCTCTCTCTCTCTCTCTCTCTCTCTCTCTCTCTCTCTCTCTCTCTGCTCTTACTCTCTCTCTCTCTCTCTCTCTCTCTCTCTCTCTCTCTCTCTCTCTCTCTCTCTCTCTCTCTCTCTCTCTCTCTCTCTCTCTCTCTCTCTTCTCCTCTCTCTCTCTCTCTCTCTCTCTCTCTCTCTCTCTCTCTCTCTCTCTCTCTCTCTCTCTCTAGCTAAGAGACGTAAGAGGCAGCGCTATGTGGAGAAGAATGGCAGATGTAACGTGTCGCATGGCAACATGAGGGAAACGTACCGTTATCTGACAGATATCTTCACCACCCTGGTGGACCTCAACTGGCGCTGCTCTCTCTTCGTCTTCGTTATGGCCTACGCCATCACCTGGCTCTTCTTTGGAGCCATCTGGTACCTGATAGCGTACCTCAGGTGAGAGAGACAGAAAGCAGGCACTCATACAGAGCATGACAGGGGACACTTGGCGTGCGTCCCAAATGACACCTTATTCCCTATTATCCGCTCAGTCCCATGTACTTTTTAGGATGGGTCCCAAATGGCACCCTATTCTCCATACACCCTATTCCCCTATGGGCCCTGATCAAAAGTAGGGCACTAGGGAGGAGGGTGCCATTTCAGACACATCCATGGTATCACTGTCTGGGAGAATCACTCTAGATCAGGGGTCCCCAATTACATTCAGCTGTGGGCCGATTTGTCTTTGAGCGGACGGTCTGGAGCCCGGAACATAGTTATAAATCATTTGTACACTGCAAATTGAGCGCAAGAATCCCAAACAGATATAGTATTTGACAAAAACAGTATAATTTCAAAACTTGATTACATTGGGATACAATCACATCTGTATGCATTGTGTACAGTCTTTTATGTCCAACAATGAAAATTATGAAAAATAATAAATACATTTTGCTCTGAAAACTATTATTATTATGTCATTTCTTCTCTGTAAAGCAAGTGGAAGTATATTAGTCAATGGATAGTTTTTTCACATCCTACATTTTTGTCGCCTCTTTGCTTCTCTCCCTCTTTCCCCTTCACTCTGCCTCCTGCCTCCCACCCAGAGGGGATCTAGATCATCTGGAGGATGAGACATGGACACCGTGCGTCAACAACGTGAACGGATTCATCTCGGCCTTCCTCTTCTCCATTGAGACAGAGACCACCATCGGTTACGGCTACCGTGTCATCACTGACCAGTGTCCAGTGGGCACCATGCTGCTCCTGCTCCAGGCCATACTGGGATCTATGGTCAACGCCTTCATGGTGAGACTCATNGGGATCTATGGTCAACGCCTTCATGGTGAGACTCATGGACTGCATCTCAAATGGCACCCTATTCCCTATATAGTGCTCTACATTTGACCAGAGCCCTATATAGTGCAATAATTTTGACCAGAGCCCTATGTAGTGCACTACTTTTGACCAGATCCCTGTATAGCAGTGGCTATTCGTGGATGACAAGGGAAGCCAGGCTTCCCCTCAAAACATTTGAGGAAAAAAAGAAACAATTATTTATGTATCGTTTCTCTTTGTTTCATGATTTTCCTTCAATTCACAAGAGGCTGAATGTATCTCATCGGATAAAGCATTTGAGCGAGCGAAACAGCGCCCTTCTGTCTCTGTATTTGTAGCCCATCTATTTGAAGCTGTCTGGTCAAAAAGAGTAGAACATTGTTGCTGGCCATTTTTTTWATTTCACCTTTATTTAACCAGGTAGGCCAGTTGAGAACAAGTTCTCGTTTACAACTGCGACCTGGCCAAGATAAAGCAAAGCAGTGTAACAACACAGAGTTACACATAAACAAACGTACAGTCAATAACACAATAGAAAAATCTATGTACAGTGTGTGCAAATGTCGAAGAGTAGGTAGGTAAGGCAATAAATAGGCCATAGAGGCGAAATAATTACAATTTAGCATTAACACTGGAGTGATAGATGTGCAGATGATGATGTGCAAGTAGAGATAATGGGGTGCAAAAGAGCAAGAGGGTAAATAACAATATGGGGATGAGGTAGTTGGGTGTGCTATTTACAGATTGGCTGTGTACAGGTACAGTGCTCGGTAAGCTGCTATGACAGCTGATGCTTGAAGTTAGAGAGGGAGAKATAAGACTCCAGCTTCAGTGATTTTTGCAATTCGTTCCAATCATTGGCAGCAGAGAACTGGAATGAAATGGGGCCAACGTAAGTGTTGGCTTTGGGGATGACCAGTGAAATATACCTGCTGGAGCTCGTGCTACGGGTGGGTGTTGCTATGGTGACCAGTGAGCTGAGGTAAGGCGGGGCTTTAGCTAGCATAGACTTATAGATGACCTGGAGCCAGTGGGTTTGGCGACGAATATGTAGTGATGGCCAGCCAACGAGAGCATACAGGTCGCAGTGGTGGGTAGTATATGGGGCTTTGGTGACAAAACGGATGGCACTGTGATAGACTACATCCAGTTTGCTGAGTAGAGTGTTGGAGGCTATTTTGTAAATTACATCGCCAACAGCAAGGATTGGTTGGATAGTCAGTTTTACGAGGGTATGTTTGGCAGCATGAGTGAAGGAGGCTTTGTTGCAAAATAGGAAGCAAATTCTAGATTTAATTTTGGATTGGAGATGCTTAATGTGAGTCTGGAAGGAGAGTTTACACTAACCAGACACCTAGGTATTTGTAGTTGTCCACATATTGTAAGTCAGAACCGTCCAGAGTAGTGATGCTAGTCGAGCGGGAGGGTATGGGCAGCAATCGGTTGAAGAGCATGCACTTAATTCTGCTTGCATTTAAAAGCAGTTGGAGGCCATGGAAAGAGTGTTGTATGGCATTGAAGCTTGTTTGGAGGTTTGTTATCACAGTGTCCAAAGAAGGACCAGATGTATACAGAATGGTGTCGTCTGCGTAGCGGTGGATCAGAGAATCACCAGCAGCAAGAGCGACATCATTGATATATACAGAGAAAAGAGTCGGCCCGAGAATTGAACCCTGTGACACCCCCATAGAGACTGCCAGAGGTACGGACAACAGGCCCTCCGATTTGACACACTGAACTTTATCTGAGAAGTAGTTGGTGAACCAGGCGAGGCAGTCATTTGAGAAGCCAAGGCTATTGAGTCAGCCGATAAGAATGCGGTGATTGACATAGTCGAAAGCCTTGGCCAGGTTGATGAAGACGGCTGCACAGTACTGTCTTTTATCAAACTTCCGGCGCCGAAAAGAGATGGCCGCCTCGCTTCGCGTTCCTTGGAAAATATGCAGTATTTTGTTTTTTTACGTGTTATTTCTTACATCGGTACCCCAGGTAATCTTAGGTTTCATTACATACAGTCGGGAGGAACTACTGAATATACGATTAACGTCAACTCATCATCGTTCCTACCAGAATATTGGACTTTCCCGAAACGGATCCAGTGTTTTGCCTTCCACCCAATACAATGGATCTGATCCCAGCCGGCGACCCTGTGCGACGCCGAAAAAGGGAAAACGAGGCGGTCTCGTGGTCAGGCTTCGGAGACGGGCACATCGCGCTCCACTCCCTAGCATACTACTCGCCAATGTCCAGTCTCTTGACAATAAGGTTGATGAAATCCGAAACACGGGTAGCATTCCAGAGAGACATCAGAGGATGCAACGTGCTCTGCTTCACGGAAAGATGGCTAACTCAAGGGACGGCTAACGGAGTCGTGGCAGCCAGCTGGTTTCTTCATGCATCGCGCCGACAGAAACAAACATCTTTCCGGTAAGAAGAGGGGCGGGGGGTATGCCTTATGATTAACGAGAAGTGGTGTGATCGATCATTAACAACACACAGGAACTCAAGTCATTCTGTTCACCTGATCTAGAACTCCTCACAATCAAATGTCGACCGCATTATCTACCAAGGGAATCTCTTCAATCATAATCACAGCCGTATATATTCCCCCCCAAGCAGACACATCGATGGCCCTGAAACGAACTTTATCTGACTCTTTGTTAAACTGGAAACCACACACCCTACCTGAGGCTGCATTCATCGTAGCTGGGGATTTTTAACAAGGCTAATCTAAAAACAAAACTCCCTAAATTCTATCAGCATATCGATTGTGCTACCAGGGCTGAAAAAACACTAGACCATTGTTATACTAATTTCCGCGACGCTTATAAGGCCCTCCCCCGCCCCCCTTTCGGAAAAGCTGACCACGACTCCATTTTGTTGATTCCAGCCTACAAACAGAAACTCAAACAACAAGCTCCCGCGCTCAGGTCTGTTCAACGCTGGTCCGACCAATCTGAATCCACGCTTCAAGACTGCTTCGATCACGCGGATTGGAATATGTTCCGCATCGTGTCCAACAACAATATTGACAAATATGCTGATTTGGTGAGCGAGTTCATTAGGAAGTGCAATGACGATGTCGTACCCACAGCAACGATAAAAACATTCCCAAACCAGAAACCGTGGATGACGGCAGCATTCGCGTGAAACTGAAAGCGCGAACCACTGCTTTTAACCAGGGCAAGGTGACCGGAAGCATGACCGAATACAAACAGTGTAGCTATTCTCTCCGCAAGGCAATCAAACAGGCTAAGTCTCAGTACAGAGACAAAATCGAGTCGCAATTCAACAGCTCAGACCAAGAGGTATGTGGCAGGGTCTACAGTCAATCACGGATTACAAAAAGAAAACCAGCCCCGTCGCGGACCAGGATGTCTTGCTCCCAGACAGGCTAAACAACTTTTTTGCCCGCTTTGAGGACAATACAGTGCCACTGACACGGCCCCCTACCAAAACCTGCGGGCTCTCCTTCACTGCAGCCGAGGTGAGTAAAACATTTAAACGTGTTAACCCTCGCAAGGCTGCAGGCCCAGACGGCATTTCCCAGCCGCGTCCTCAGAGCATGCGCAGACCAGCTGGCTGGTGTGTTTACGGACATATTCAATCAATCCTTATCCCAGTCTGCTGTTCCCACATGCTTCAAGAGGGCCACCATTGTTCCTGTTCCCAAGAAAGCTAAGGTAACTGAGCTAAACGACTACCGCCCCGTAGCACTCACTTCCATCATCATGAAGTGCTTTGAGAGACTAGTCAAGGACCATATCACCTCCACCCTACCGGAACCTGACCCACTCCAATTTGCTTACCGACCCAATAGGTCCACAGACGACGCAATCGCAACCACACTGCACACTGCCCTAACCCATCTGGACAAGAGGAATACCCATGTGAGAATGCTGTTCATCGATTACAGCTCAGCATTTAACACCATAGTACCCTCCAAACTCTCATCAAGCTCGAGACCCTGGGTCTCGACCCGCCCTGTGCAACTGGGTCCTGGACTTCCTGACGGGCCGCCCCCAGGTGGTGAGGGTAGGTACCAACATCTCCACCCCGCTGATCCTCAACACTGGGGCCCCACAAGGGTGCGTTCTGAGCCCTCTCCTGTACTCCCTGTTCACCCACGACTGCGTGGCCATGCACGCCTCCAACTCAATCATCAAGTTTGCGGATGCACTACAGTGGTAGGCTTGATTACCAACAACGACGAGACGGCCTACAGGGAGGAGGTGAGGGCCCTCGGAGTGTGGGGTCAGGAAAATAACCTCACACTCAACGTCAACAAAACAAAGGAGATGATTGTGGACTTCAGGAAACAGCAGAGGGAGCACCCCCCTATCCACATCGACGGGTCAGTAGTGGAGAAGGTGGAAAGTTTTAAGTTCCTCGGTGTACACATCACGGACAAACTGAATTGGTCCACCACCACAGACAGCGTTGTGAAGAAGGCGCAGCACGCCTCTTCAACCTCAGGAGGCTGAAGAAATTCGGCTTGTCACCAAAAGCACTCACAAACTTCTACAGATGCACAATCGAGAGCATCCTGTCGGGCTGTATCACCGCCTGGTACGGCAACTGCTCCGCCCACAACCGTAAGGCTCTCCAGAGGGTAGTGAGGTCTGCAGAACGCATCACCAGGGGCAAACTACCTGCCCTCCAGGACACCATACCACCCGATGTCACAGGAAGGCCATAAAGATCATCAAGGACAACAACCACCCAAGCCACTGCCTGTTCACCCCGCTATCATCCAGAAGGCGAGGTCAGTACAGGTGCATCAAAGCAGGGACCGAGAGACTGAAAAACAGCTTCTATCTCAAGGCCATCAGACTGTTAAACAGCCACCACTAACATTTAGCGGCCGCTGCCAACATACTGACTCAACTCCAGCCACTTTAAAAATGGGAATTGATGGAAATTATGTAAAAATGTACCACTAGCCACTTTAAACAATGCCACTTAATACAATGTTTTACATTACCTACATTACCCATCTCATATGTATATACTGTACTCTATATCATCTACTGCATCTTGCCATCTTTATGTAATACATGTACCACCTGCCACTTTAAACTATGCCACTTTATGTTTACATACCCTACAGTACTCATCTCATATGTATATACCGTACTCTATACCATCTACTGCATCTTGCCTATGCCGTTCTGTACCACCACTCATTCATATATCTTTATGTACATATTCTTTATCCCTTTACACTTGTGTGTGTAAGGTAGTAGTTGTGGAATTGTTAGGTTAGATTACTGTTGGTTATTACTGCATTGTCGGAACTAGAAGCACAAGCATTTCGCTACACTCGCATTAACATCTGCTAACCATGTGTATGTGACTAATAAAATTTGATTTGATTTGATTTGATTTGATGGCGGTTATGATATCGTTTAGGACCTTGAGCGTGGCTGAGGTGCACCTATGACCAGCTCAGAAACCAGATTGCATAGTGGAGAAGGTATGGTGGGATTCGAAATGGTCGGTGATCTGTCATTATAATTTTCAATCCCAATGACGATAACTAACAATTATTTTAAGCTTTGACCAATCCCCAAGGTTTGTAAGACCCTGGGTTTAATAATAATTAGGCAAAGACTCAGCTTATGCAAAAGGTCCGTACAGTTTATTCAGAGAACGTTCTGAAGTCCATAATACAAAGACATCCATTTTATAGTTCACTCCCTATTTACGCACATACATACACACAAACAGTAGATATCCTACGCACATACATACACACGAACAGTAGGTGAGTTGTATCCACTGTTTATCACTACCAAGCTGGCAGTTCCATTCCCCCCGAGATTAGAGGAACCTTGAAAGGACTCCCTGTTCTATCATACGTATCTCAGAGTTCTAGCCAGGTCGGGTCAAACACAGTTGAATTGTTCTCAGTATTTTCTTAGACACACACACACACACGTTTCTCTCCCTCACATGTCTCTACTAAACCTTATTGGACTTACGCTTAGTACTTTAATTATTCATTATACATGCTACATAAACTAATAATCACTAATAGTTAACGTTTCAGGGTGGAATTCTTTAATCATTACCTTTAAGCATATAAATTCCCTTATCATGATCTGTTTGTTAACTTGACTTTCGAAGATTTTAGAAAAGCAGAGCAGGATGGATATACTGTAGGTCTATAACAGTTTTGGTCTAGAGTGTCTCCCAATTTGAAGAGGGGGATGACCGCGGCAGCTTTCCAATCTTTGCAGATCTCAGACGATATGAAAGAGAGGTTGAATAGGCTAGTAATAGGGATTGCAACAATTTCGGTGGATAATTTTAGAAAGAGAGGGTCCAGATTGTCTAGCCCAGCTGATTTGTAGGGATCCAGATTTTGCAGCTCTTTCAGAACATCAGCTGTCTGGATTTGGGTGAAGGAGAAGCGGTGGGGCGGGCTTGGGCAAGTTTCTGCAGGGGGTGCTGAGATGTTGGCTGAGGTAGGGGTAGCCAGGTGGAAAGCATGACAGTGTGGTTTAAGCATTGTTGTGGACARAACATCCAATTTAGTTATTTTTCTATTTTAGAAAGTGTGACTTTGAGAGCGAAAACCTTAAATGTGAAAACCTGTGAACATCTGACTCAGTTGACAGCCTGTATTTCAATAGTAGGCCGCTATTAGCCTACAAAATCGGTGGAGGCTGTTGAGGGGAGGATGGCTCATAATAATGGCTGGAACTGCGCAAATGGAAACCATGTGTTTGACGTATTTGATACCATTCCACTTATTCTGCTCCAACCATTCCTCCCCAATTAAGGTGCCACCAACCTCCTGTTGCCTACTTGCACAGTATTGTTTGGGTTGGCCTGACTGTGAAAGACCAATATGGGATTTATCATTTTAGGTAATTCAGAGTATGTCACTATTTGTCATTTTTTKAATTTTTCACACAGGGCACCTTTCGGGGTTTTTGGGGTAAAATTTGAGAAGTATACCCACTTCTCCAGGCACCACTGCACCACTGCTCATAGTGTGGAAATATACACTGAGTGAACAGAACAGTAGAAACACCTTCATAATATTGAGTTGCACCCCCTTTTGCCCTCAGAACAGCCTCAATTCGTTGGGGCATGGACTACAAGCGGTCGAAGGCGTTCCACAGGGATGCTGGCCCATTTTGACTCCATTTTGACTCCACAGGTGTTTCAAGTTGACTGGATGTCCTTTGGGTGGTGGACCATTCTTGATACACACGGGAAACTGTGGAGCATGAAAAACACAGCAGCATTGCAGTTCTTTACGAACTCAAACCGGTGCGCCTGGCACCTACACCCATACGCCGTTCAAAGGCACTTAAAAATGTTGTCTTGTCCATTCACCTTCTGAATGGCACACGATACAATCCATGTCTCAATTGTCTCGAGGCTTAAAAATCCTTCTTTAACCTGTCTCCTCCCCTTCATCTACACTGATTGAAGAGGATTTAACAGGTGACATCAATAAGGGATCATAGCTTTCACCTGGATTCACCTGGTCCGTCCGTCTATGTTATGGAAAGAGCAGGTGCTCCTAATGTTTTGTACACTCAGTGTATATAAAACACAGGAAATCACTTTTTGACTGCACTGGGCCTAATCTTTTTCATCATCTTTTGATCAGGTGGGCTGTATGTTTGTGAAGATCTCTCAGCCCAATAAGCGTGCGGAGACCCTGGTTTTTTCTAAGAATGCAGTGATCTCTCTGAGAGATGACAAACTGTGTCTGATGTTCCGGGTGGGGGACCTGCGCAGCTCCCACATTGTTGGGGCCAACATGAGGGCCAAACTCATCAAGTCTAAACAGACTCAGGAAGGTGAGGCTAACATACCATCCATCGCCATACAAGGTCTGCATCCCAAATGGCACCATATTCCCTATATAGTGCACTACTTTTGGTCAAAAGGGGAATAGGGTACCATTTGGGATGCAGATATATATTTTCACATAATCTATTTCTGTATATTATGGAAGCATTCGGRAAGTATTCAGACCCCTTTACTTTTTCCATTTTGTTACGTTACAGCCTTCTTCTAAAATGTATTAAATTATATATTTTTCTCAWCATTCTACACACTATACCCCATAATGACAAAGCAAAAACAGGTTTTTAGAAATGTTTGAACATTTATTGAAATGAAAAAACCTTATTTATACCTTATTTATTTAAGTAAGTAAGTAAGTATTCAAACCCTTTGCTATAAGATTCAAAATTGAGCTCAGGTGCATCCTGTTTCCTTTGATCATCCTTGAGATGTTTCTACGATTTGATTGGAGTCCACCTGTGGTCAATTCAATTGATTGGACATGATTTGGAAAGGCACACACCTGTCTATATAAGGTCCCACAGTTGACAATGCATGTCAGAGCAAAAACCAAGCCATGAGGTCAAAGGAATTGTCCGTAGAGCTCCGAGACAGGATTGTGTCGAGGCACAGATCTGGGGAAGGGTACCAAAACATTTCTGCAGCATTGAAGGTCGCCTAGAACTCAGTGGCCTCCATCAATCTTAAATGGATGAATGAAGTTTGGAACCACAAAGACTCTTCCTAGAGCTGGTCGCCTGGCCAAACTGAGCAATCTGGGGTGAAGGGACTTTGTCAAGGAGGTGACCAAGAACCAGATGGTCACTCTGACAGAGCTCCAGAGTTCCTCTGTGGAGATGGGAGAACCTTCCAGAAGGACAACCGTCACTGCAGCACTCCACCAATCAGGCCTTTATGGTAGAGTGGCCAGGCGGAAGCCACTCCTCATTACAAGTCACATGACAGCCCACTTGGAGTTTGCCAAAAGGCACCTAAAGGACTCACAGACCATGAGAAACAAGATATTGAACTCTTTGCCAAGCGTCACATCTGCCAAGCGTCACATCTGGAGGAAACCTGGCACCATGAAGCATGGTGGTGGCAGCATCATTCTGTGTGGATGTTTTTCTAGTCAGGATCGAGAGAAAAATGAAACGGAGAAAAGTAAAGMGAGATCCTTGATGAAAATCTGCTCCAGAGCGCTCAGGACCTCAGACTGGGGCGAAGGTTAACCTTCCAACAGGACATCGACCCTAAGCACACAGCCAAGACAACGCAGGAATGGTTTCGGGACAAGACAGAGGAAATCTGCAGAGAAGAATGGGAGAAACTCCCCAAATACAGGTGTGCCAAGCTTGTAGCGTCATACTCAAGAAGACTCGAGGCTTTAATCGCTGCCAAAGGTGCTTCAACAAATTATTGAGTAAAGGGTTTGAATACTTATGTAAATGTGATATTTACATAAGTATTAGCAAAATTAGCAAAATGTTATAAAAACGTTTTTACAATCCTGTCTCGGAGCTCCACTGGGAATTCATTCGACCTCATGGTTTGGTTTTTGCTTTGACATGCACTGTCAACTTTGGGACCTTGTGCAGTGTTTTCTTTGTTTTCAACCTCGTGTTGCGTTTTGGGGTCACGACTAGTCGTAAACCTTGGCTGCAGCATGTTTTATACCCCAGGGTAGGAAGGGCGTTCCCAGACACGCTCTCTGGGTTCCCTGGGGCGTAGCTAGTTACGAGGCAAGGTATTATAAATTGCTATGGTCTCGTTTAGACAACTAAAATCCCAGTCTTATCGTCACCAAAACATTCTCTTTCATCTGGATATTTTCTACACAACATAAAGTATGTAAACATCACATACACATTATGAAAACTCTTCAAGTTAGAATGTTTTTGTTATAACGTCTTCATTTAACTTTTAATAACATAACAACATCGACTTTCATTTTCATATTCCATCTATCATTTTTACCACTATTTTGGCTAATGAAATATAACGTCCCGAAGTCCATTTATTGCATGTTACAGTTCTGAGGTAGATTCTCCATAAGGCCCAAACAGACATTCCAGTCCCAAACACTAAAGGACAAAGGATTCGTCTGCTGCTTTAAGATTTACAATGGGCGTGAGGTATCATAACCCCCCCCCAATCAATCAATCCCTCTATACCTCTCCCCTCTGCAGGAGGGAGAGAGATCTCTGTAGAACCGTGATCCGCTTTGTCATTATGGGGTATTTTGTGTAGATTGCTGAGTTTTTTAAATTTATTTAATCCATTTTAGAATAAGGCTGTAACCTAACAAAATGTGAAAAAAGTCAAAGGGTATGAATACTTTCTGAAGGCACTGATATATACTACCAGTCAAAAGTTTTAGAACACCTACTCATTCAAGGGTTTTTCTTTATTTTTACTATTTTCTACATTGTAGAATAATAATGATGATAGGTTTGGATTTATGAACTTTAAATCCTTTTTAATCATTAGTTGTAATAGAGAAATGAGGGGTGCTAAAACCATTAACCTCTGGTGTAGCCCCTCGGCTATCTGTAGGAGGAAGGTATATGGTGAGGGCTATTAAGCTTGGAATGTATTGAGCGTAGGGAAAGCGATCACATGTGGCAGGCATTGATAAGGGGAGTGAGCCATGGATTAGTGAGATCAGGTCGAGATCAGGTCAGTTCACGTTAAGGGAGAAATAAAAGTTTATGGCCCGTATCACTTCGTGTCCTGCCGAGCAGTAAAGATAAAATGTTTGTTCAGATGTGTAGGAGGAGACAGCCTAGGAGAAAGGGTTAAATATCACTGCTTGTGTGAAAAGGTTTTTGTCTAATGCAGCTGTATTGATCCTCTGGGAAGAATAAACTTGGTTTAAGCTTTCATAGTGTCCGTCGAGTTTTTACTCTGAGAATTAGAACCTAACAGTGAAGACATCAAAACTATGAAAAAGCACATATGGAATCATATAGTAACCAAAAAAGTGTTAAACAAATCAAAATGCATTTTGAGATTCTTCAAATAGCCACCTTTTCCCTTGATGACAGCTTCGCAAACTCTTGGCATTCTCTCAACCAGCTTCACGAGGAATGCTTTTCCAATAGTCTTGAAGGAGTTCCCACATACGCTGAGCACTTGTTGGCTGCTTTTCCTTCACTCTGCGGTCCAACTCATCCCAAACTCATCCCAAACGATCTCAATTTGGTGATTGTGGAGGCCAGGTCATCTGATGCAGCACTCCATCACTTTCCTTCTTGGTAAAAGCCTGGAGGTGTGTTTTGGGTCATTGTCCTGTTGAAAAACAAATTATAGTCCCACTAAGCGCAAACCAGATGGTATGGCTTATCGCTACAGAATTCTGTGGTAGCCATGCTGTTTAAGTGTGCCTTGAAATTCTAAATAAATCACTGACAGTGTCACCAGCAGTCAGGCGCAGAGAGCAAGGTAGTTCAAAACGTGGATCTTTATTCCAAGAACAGAGTAACTGTCACGCCAAACACAAGAGCGCATAAAATACCCAGTCCAACAAATAGGACGAAACTGTCCAGGAAAACAGAATCCACAATAATCCACACACCATGAACAGAAAAACAAGCCCGCACAAAAGCCGGCGGGCCTACCGGGTTTAAATAGTCCAAAACCCAAACAAGAAACAGGTGAAACTAATCAGACAAAACTAACTGAAACAGAAAAGGGGATCGGTGGCAGCTAGTAGGACGACGACCGCCGAGCGCCGCCCGAGCAGGAAGAGGCACCATCTTCGGCGGGATTTGTGACACTCCTCTATGCGTCACGATGGGAACCACACATGCGGAGATCATTCGTTGACGTACTCTGCGTCTGACATGGTGGTTGGAACCAAAAAATCTCCAATTTGGACTCATCAGACCAAAGGACAGATTTCCACCGGTCTAATGTCCTTTGCTCTTGTTTCTTGGCCCAAGCAAGTCTCTTCTTCTTATTGGTATCCTTTAGTAGTGGTTTCTTTGCAGAAAATCGTCCATGAAGGCCTGATTCAAGCAGTCTCCTCTGAACAGTTGATGTTGAGATGTGTCTGTTACTTGAACTCTTCTACAATGTAGAAAATAGTCAAATTTAATAAAAACCCTTGAATGAGTAGTTGTGTTCAAACTTTTTACTGGTAGAGTATATGCTCACTAAGGGCATATTTCCTGTGCACAGATTAATCCTAGTCCTGGACTGAAAACCTAGTCCTGAAGGTCTTATAACTCACTTCTCACCTGCTCTCTCGTGCTCCCCCTCTCCTCATCTCGCCCTGCCTCTCCATCTCTCCCCCTCCCCTTCACCCCTCTCCATCTCACCCCCTCTCGCCCTCTTCCTCCTCTCCCCCTCTCCAGGTGAGTTTATCCCTCTGGACCAGACAGACATCAGTGTGGGTTTTGAGACAGGGGACGACCGCCTGTTCCTGGTGTCTCCACTGGTCATCTCCCATGAGATTGACCACCACTCGCCCTTCTGGGACATGTCTCAAGGCCAGCTGGAGAAAGACGACTTCGAAATGGTCGTCATCCTGGAGGGAATGGTGGAGGCCACAGGTTAGTCCATGGCTGCGTCTCAAATGTCACCCTATTCAATATATAGTGCACAACTTTTGACCAGGGCCCAAAGGCAGTAGGGCCGTCATCCTGGAAAGAATGGTGGAGGCTATTGGTTAGTCAATATCCTGAATCACAAATGGCAAACTATTAAAAAAACAAGTGTAAAAACCGCACACTAGAAAAGACAGGCAACCGACTTCACTTCATTTGTTTTTCATTTGCAGTGAATCAACGGACCACACATTTCGTGTACAGCTTCTTCAAGTTCACATACGCACACCATATTTATTCACAGTTTGTATACTATTTGGACTATGCCTCTGCCTGTTCTCATGATCTGTTATGAGACTGTTGTATAGTGTGGTGCACACACAGAGATCCTGCACACACACACACACACACACACACAGTGAATTATATGATACCTATGGGTGCACCATGCTTTGAAAGTGGAAGTGACTTCACCGCCCACTGAGAAAAGATTTGCTTAGTCATCATAGTAGCTGTAGGTGAGCTGCCAGGGAAGGTTAATACAGTATGTGTTCTCACTATATGTGTGTGTGTGTTGGCACCCCCAGGTATGACGTGCCAGGCGCGGAGCTCTTACCTGGCAGATGAGGTCCAGTGGGGTCACAGGTTCAGCCCTATGATGTCACTGGCCGACGGGTTCTTTGACATCGACTATGGCGCCTTCCATCAAACCTTTGAGGTAAGAACACACAAACACACAACACTCCAGAAAGAGGAAGGGCTGAAAGCAGCCAGGGCCGCGGTGTGTTGGGGCTCCCGAGTGGTGCAGCGGTCTAAGGCACTGCATCTCAGTGCACGAGGCGTCACTACAGTCCCTGATTCGTATCCAGGCTGAATCACATATGGCCGTGATTGGGAGTTCCATAGGGCGGCGCACAATTGGCCCAGCRTCGTCCGTGTTTGGCCGGGATAGGCCATCATTGTTAATAAGAATTTATTCTTAACTGACTTGCCTAGTTAAATAAAGGTTAAATAAATAAATAAAAGTCTTAGCAATCACATGCTGGATGTCGGTGGCGATTCAACATGTGGATATAAACAGCTGCTTTTAATCATGTACCTGGCTATGTGCATCACTACCACTGGAACAAAACAACACAGTTTAACCGTTTCCCCCTACTGGTGTGTTTCCTCTTTTACTCTTGTCGTGTCACAAATGTTTTTACCCTGATTTTGAAAGTCTTCTTTCAAGTTGTGTCTGATAACTGCAGCTCATACCTCTTCTTCCCTTAGGTGGACACTCCCTCCTGCTCAGCGCACGAACTCTCATTGACGGCGGCCCGATTGGAGGCTCATCTGTATTGGTCAATCTCCAGTAAACTGGATGAAGAGAAATGGGAGGGATCTTCTCTGACCAACCAATCAGGAAAGCAGCTAGACAATGGGAAAGGAGGGGTCGTTGATCACTAGAATACAAGAGCAGTCAGGACCAGGAGGGTTGAATGGTTGTCACCACCGACCAGTCAGAATCAGAGGCCTAAAGTAGATCTGATAGAGTTCCAAAATGGCACCCTATCCCCTATACAGTGCACTACTTTTGACCAAAGCCCTGTACTATATAGGGAATAGGCTGCCATTTGGGACATACTTTCAATCAATGTCATGACAGGAGGACCCACAACTACAGTACTGTAAATTACTTTTAGCTAATGTATAGTATACAGCCATAGAACATTTGTTCCCAAGGGAGAGATGGGTGGTTTAAAAAGGCTCATTGCTACTTCATTGCTTTGTTTAATAACACTGACTAGAAATGACAAATTATATCAATTACATTTTCTCTTTATGATATTTCATTCTTACCACGAGCGTCTGTGCTATACTAGAATTATATTCTATCTTCTATTGTTATTGCTCTAATCACCTCTGGCAACATACATGATATTAATTAATACACTGTTATTTCAAAGAATGAAGTATTGACAATTCTTAGTCAGGAAAGAGGATGTTCAGCCAGGTAAGATACTGAAATGTTCAGAGACATAGAAAGAGCAGCTTGTTTTGGAACACTCTGGAACGTTCAGAGACAGAAAGAGAAGCATGTCATGTATTGGCTGAATGGGAGAGTCAATGTTTAAAAAGGAAATCTGTATTACAGATAATGGGATAGAGTGTGATAGAAGAGACCATGTATGTTTTTCACTTTAATGTGTATAGAGGATATAAAGGAATAGATTGAAATGGTATCTCTAAATCTTTATCTAAAAAACAAAACAAGGATTGTTTTAAAATATATATAGAAGTGTACATTAAGAATGGATGACATTAAAACAACCTCTGTTTTGTGACTCATTTAGATGTAAAATCATTTCTGTGTTCACTTAAAATGTTCACATCACAAGTACTGTAGCTTATCACTGACCCCATCCCAATAGGGTGAGTAGTGGAAGTATTCATCCAACAAGCTTTGAGATAAAACCAAGCATTTGCTCTCTTGGGAATGTTTCAGTGCGCTTTCACATAGAATATAAGTAGCACAATGAAATATCTTCTTTCGATAGCCTCATAGGATGTAAACACACCAATGTCCTGCTCAGCTCAGCCCAACCTCCTGCTTCTGCTGCTGTGTACATATGTGAGTGTTTTTAATATTGAATTCTATAAGAATTAATAAACTGTATTCCACACAAACTTTCTTCATCTTTGCCCCTCACTTTTATCAATGTGGTCTTTATTGTACTTTTTCACTGTTAATCCTTTGGGGTATACCGTTTCACTGAACAATTTCACTTCTGTCAATCCATTTGTCCAACAATTTGTTTTGTGTGAGACAATCTGGGTTAGAGTCTATTGGCAATACTTGACAAATCAAAAGTTGCCAGTTCCCTCAATGTGGCACAGAATCTGTGAGAAGAGACTAGTGTACCAGTTCACCAATCCCTAGGATGAAGTCCCTATCTTGTCCTCACGATGGAACTGAAGAGCTCAGGCCTGTTGGCTGGCACAATGAGGGGTCCCCGCTGTTTCCTAGGCAACAGGGTCATGCTCAGGGAGAAGGTCATCACTAGTTACCACAGCCACAAAGTCAGATTTATGTCAAAACCCCACCTATTTGTACAATTTCTATTCTTAAAATGTGATTTGAAAACTAACCCTAACCACACTGCTAACCTTATGACTAACCTTAAATTAAGTCCAAAAAGTTCATTTTTGTTTTCATCAATTTTTATGATATAGCCAATTTTGACATTGTGGCTGTAGTAGCAAGTGACAACCCAGTGAGAGAGAAGAACATGGGAGAGGAGAGGATGAATTCTGAGGACCAGAGAGTCAAATGAATTCTGAGAACCAGAGGGTCAAAGAGAGGTGTGCTGAATTCCTAAGCACTCCTGTATATCTGAAAATAATAAGTTTAACAAATACGGTATTTGSTTCACCTCGTGGATTTCACCTATCCTGTCATTTCATATCTGAGTACGAGTGCCTGACATGTTCTGTTGTTGTTTTACTCATATAATTAGAACGTAATAGTATCGTTCTATGGTTCTCGCCACTCCCACTCGTCTGAAAGGAGATGACGTCGTCACGGTCTCCATGGCATCGAAGAAAGCCGCGCAACTGTCTCCCAGGAAAMAGCAGTACGACCAACACATTCCCCGTTTTTGGGACTGGCACATCATGCTGTCGCTGTGAACGTATTTTGTCGCCTATTTTAGGTACACTGAAATATATTAGCCATTAAGTTTAGCTCGATAATGTAAGTATCCAGCGATATTGTTTGTTGCAACATGCTAGCAGTAACTGACTTTGCCAGGGAGCCTTTGCTCGAGCACGTGAATTATTTCACAAATGGGGGGGGGGGGGTCATCATTCCAGAATCTACAAGACCTCTCTGCCCTCTTATCCATGCAGGACGAGGATTATGAAGATGATTGTAAGGTAAGGCATTGTTAACGTTCATCATTGAGATAAGCTGCTAAAACCATAGAGATCCTATTCAAGAGGGGCTATTCTATACTAGAGGGGCTATGTCATAAACCATAAAAGTTCCAGAATGCGGGGAAAATAGAAGCCATTGTGGTCTGGGAGAAATTCAAAACCAGTCTAATTTTGGAATTAATGACAGTAGTAGAGGCATAGGTGATGCATTTCCTGATTTTACTTATGCAGGAAAATAAAAGTAAGGCATGTGTTATATCAGCAATTGTGTAATAGAAATATTGTCAAATCTAATAACAAAAAAAATAAATAATAATATTGTCATATCCTTATACAGTTAAATAGGTTTTATGCCAGTTTTCTGTATAAATAGCATCTAAAATCTATGTAAACAGACCATAATTTCTCAATGATTGTTTTATTGGAGAGCTGTGAGTGTTATTAGGCTGCATGATACAATATCAGTACTTGTTGCATTTACAATTTAAGTCAAATCAAAATGTATTTGTCACATACACATGGTTAGCAGATGTTAACGCAAGTGTTGCAACATGCCTGTGCTTCTAGTTCCGACGGTGCAGTAATATCTAACAAGTAATCTAACAATTCCCTAACCACTACCTAATACACACAAATCTGAAGGGGTGAATGAGAATATGTACATGTAAGTATATGGATGAGCGATGGCCRAGCGGCACAGGCAAGGTGCAATAGATGGTATAAAATACAGTATATACATGTGATATGAGTAATGTAAGATATGTAAACAGTATTAAAGTGGCATTATTTAGAGTGCATTGTATAAGTGACTAGTGATCCATTTATTAAAGTGGCCAGTGATTGGGTCTCAATGTAGGCAGCAGCCTCTCTGAGTTAGTGATTGCTGTTTAGCAGTCTGATGGCCTATCACTGATTTCAGCCATTGTTTGAATGAAACAGCATTCAAACAGCATTGTTTGAATGAAATGTTGGCATATTGGCAGTTAATTTGAAACATCTATGGAATGGCTGGCTAGCTAGCTAACAAACATACAGTGCAGATACATTCTTCAAATTCATTGTTTTAAACAGTATTTTATCACAGCACTTACAAACAATGGTTGACCAACTTACCAAAATGGCTTATATCAGGGCAATAACAACCTCTTAAGTGACAAAAAGGCACCCCATTCCTTATGGGCACTACTTTTGACTGGGACCCATAGGGCTCTGGTCAAAAGTAGTCCACTACATAGAGACTAGGGTGCCATTTTGGAGGTATAACAGACTATGCAAAGAAGGACAGTAATGCCATCTGGAATGAGGAGGAGGTGACAGAGGGATGACAGATTGATGACCTCACAGACAGCCGGCCACAGCCTAAGTATGTACATCCCAAATGGCATCCTATYCCCTACATARTGCATTGCTTTTGACWAGAGYCCTATAGGYCYTGGTCAAAAGTAGTGCACTATATAGAGAATAAGGTGCCATTTGAGACAGAGACAAGTTTGCAGTTGTCAAGAAAAATAAAACAACATTCAAGACAAGACAGTTACCACGTCTCACTGATCATTGTGTTTGTTGTTGGCTTGCTTGTGTACACTTTCTGTGTGTGTGTGGCAAAGGGTGGCTACTTTGAAAAATCTCAAAAATAATTGTATTTGTTTAAAACCTTTTCGGTTACTACATGATTCCATATGTGTTATTTCATAGTTTTGATGTCTTTAATGCAGGGAAACTTACATCCGTTTTACCTCATTTCTACCAGCATGTTAAATGTGCAACCAGAGGGAAAAAAACTTTAGACCACCTTTATTCCACACACAGAGACATGTACAAAGCTCTCCCTCACCCACAATTTGGCAAATCTGACCATAATTCTATCCTCCTGATTCCTGCTTACAAGCAAAAACTAAAGCAGGAAGCCCCAGTGACTTGGTCAATAAAAAAGTGTTCAGATGAAGCAGATCTTAAACTACAGGACTGTTTTGCTAGCACAGACTGGAATATGTTCCGGGATTCTTTGGATGGCATTGAGGAGTACACCACATCAGTCACTGGCATCATAAATAACACATCAGTCACTGGCTTCATTAATAAGAGCATCGTTGACGTCGTCCCCACAGTGACCATACGTACAGTTGAAGTCGGAAGTTTACATACACTTAAGTTGGAGTCATTAAAACTCGTTTTTCAACCACTCCATAAATTTCTTGTTAACAAACTATAGTTTTGGCAAGTCGGTTGGGACATCTACTTTGTGCATGACACAAGTAATTTTTCCAACAATTGTTTACGTACAGATTATTTCACTTATAATTCACAGTATCACAATTCAAGTGGTTCAGAAGTTTACATACACTAAGTTGACTGTGCCTTTAAACAGTTTGGAAAATTCCAGAAAATGACGTCATGGCTTAGAAGCTTCTGATAGGCTAATTGACATAATTTGAGTCAATTGGAGGTGTACCTGTGGATGTATTTCAAGGCCTACCTTCAAACTCAGTGCATCTTTGCTTGACATCATGGGAAAATCAAAAGAAATCAGCCCCAAAAATTGTAGACCTCCACAAGTCTGGTTCATCCTTGTGAGCAATTTCCAAACGTCTGAAGGTACCACGTTCATCTGTATAAACAATAGTACGCAAGTATAAACACCATGGGACCACGCAGCCATCATACCGGTCAGGAAAGAGACGCGTTCTGTCTCCTAGAGATGAACGCACTTTGGTGCGAAAAGTGCAACTCAATCCCAGAACAACAGCAAAGGACCTTGTGAAGATGCTGGAGGAAACAGGTACAAAAATATCTATATCCACAGCAAAACGAGTCCTATATGGACAACCTGAAAGGCCGCACAGCAAGGAAGAAGTCACTGCTCCAAAACCACTATAAAAAAGCCAGACTACGGTTTGCAACTGCACATGGGGACAAAGATCGTACTTTTTGGAGAAATGTCCTCTGGTCTGATGAAACAAAAACAGAACTGTTTGGCCATAATGACCATCGTTATGTTTGGAGGAAAAAGGGGGAGGCTTGCAAGCCGAAGAACACCATCCCAACCGTGAAGGACGGGGGTGGCAGTATCATGTTGTGGGGGTGCTTTGCTGCAGGAGGGACTGGTGCACTTCACAAAATAGATGGCATCATGAGGTAGGAAAAATATGTGGATATATTGAAGCAACATCTCAAGACATCAGTCTGGAAGTTAAAGCTTGGTCGCAAATGGGTCTTCCAAATGGACAATGATCCCAAGCATACTTCCAAAGTTGTGGCAAAATGGCTTAAGGACAACAAAGTCAAGGTATTGGAGTGGCCATCACAAAGCCCTGACCTCAATCCTATAGAACATTTGTGGGCAGAAGTGAAAAAGCGTTCTGCAAGGAGGCCTACAAACCTGACTCAGTTACACCAGCTCTGTCAGGAGAAATGGGCCAAAATTCACCCAACTTATTGTGGGAAGCTTGTGGAGGGCTACCCGAAACGTTTGACCCAAGTTAAACAATTTAAAGGCAATGCTACCAAATACTAATTGAGTGTATGTAAACTTCTGACCCACTGGGGATATGATGAAATAAATAAAAGCTGAAATAAATAATTCAGACGGATTACCAGGACATGTATTCCGAGCATGCGCTGACCAACTGGCAAGTGTCTTCACTGGCATTTTCAACCTATCCCTGACTGAGTCTGTAATACCAACATGTTTCAAGTAGACCACCATAGTCAAAAGGTTGTACAGCTGCACCATCGAGAGCATCCTGACTTGTTGCATCACTGCCTGGTATGGCAACTGCTCGGCCTCCGAACGCAAGGTACTACAGAGGGTAGTACGTACGGCCCAGTACATCACTGGGGCCAAGCGTCCTGCCATCCAGGACCTCTATACCAGGCGGTGTCAGAGGAAGGCCCTAAAAATTGTCAAAGACTCTAGCCACCCTAGTCATAGACTCTTCTCTCTGCTACCGAACGGCAAGCGGTACCGGAGTGCCAAGTCTAGGTCCAAGAGCTTCTACTCCCAAGCCATAAGACTCCTGAACAGCTAATCAAAGGGCTACCCAGACCCCTCTTTTATGCTTCTGCTACTTTCTGTTTATTATCTATGCATAGTCACTTTAACTCTACCTAAGTGTACATATTACCTCAATTACCTCGACTAATCGGKGSACCGCACATTGATTCTGTAACGGTACCCCCTGTATATAGCCTCGCTATTGTTATTTTACTGCTGCTGTTTAATTATTTGTTACTTTTATTTTCTATTTTTTACTTATCTATTTTTTTTTTTACTTAACACATATTTTTCTTAAAACTGCATTGTTGGTTAAGGGCTTGTAAGTAAGCATTTCACTGTAAGGTCCATACATGTTGTATTCAGAGCATGTGACAAATAACATTTGATTTGATTCACTATTATTCTACAATGTAGAAAATAGTAAAAAATAAAGAAAAACCCTTGAATGAGTAGATGTGTCCAAACTTTTGACTAGTACTGTATATTAACTTTTCCCCCATCCTCAGGTGAAAATCCAACTGCCAGACACCAAAGCAACAGATATAGTCCTGGATGGATGTGAAGGAGAAAGTCCTTGTTCTGCGAACACCATACTTCTAAGTTGCTTGCCTGTCATCGTTCTGCAAAGAGTTCCAGGATATCAATCCATAGCCAGAAAACTCTTTGCCACGATTTGCTGACCTCCTCTCATGCTCCTTTTTTCTTCATAAGGAGAGAAGTGTTTTATATCTATCTAAAACATCTGTCATCTCAGCCATGACTGAAAATCCCCTCTCTTCCTCTCCTTTTGTCCAGATGAGCAGGTCCGAGGTGTTGGCTTCAAACCGGTAGCTGCTTAGGGCTCAAATGTATAGACTTTGATCCCCTTATAATATTCATAGGAATTCACTCATAGATGTTCTACGCTAAAACAATAAAAACATTTGTAATAGTGCTCTTGGAAATAAATAGCTACTCTTGTTGAAACTACACGTCTGCTCTTGTTGTTTCATTTGAAAGTTTTGGGCTCCCGAGTGGCACAGCGGTCTAAGGAACTGTATCTCAGTGCTAGAGGTATCACTACAGACTCTGGTTCGATTCCAGGCGGTATCACAACTGCCCGTTATTGGGATTCCCATTGGGCGGCGCACAATTGGCCCAGTGTGGTTAGGGTTTGGCAGGGTTAGCCGTCGTTGTAAATAACAATTTGTTCTTTACCGACTTGCCTGGTTAAATAAAAATACAAAATGTTCTGTCTGACTGTCTGTTTGACACAAACACACAATTTCTCTGTCTCACTCTCTTTTCCCCTCCCAACTCATTAAATCCTTTCTTCACCCTTCGACAGTAAACTGGGCCTACAACTTCCGCACCCAGTACACAGTCAGGAGGGAAAAGCCCTGTTCTAAAGTGAAAGACAGGGGCTGGAGGTCACTCTACCCATGAACCGCTTCATGGATCAAAGCAACCTGCAATGAATGACAGAGCAAGTTATGGTGAAATACCCAATATTATACAAACTGAACCACCACACTTTTTCTGCATTTCCAACAAAGGACTTTGCACCTGTGCTTGGCCTAAATATGCAGGCTTTTGTTACCAATGCATGTAACAGGCTTGAGTTGAGAGGAGCAGGTAGGAATGTGCCCAGGTGAGTGCAGCGCTTCCATCTTCTGTTATGAAGCAGAAAAGATGGGTATTGTCATTACTGCCACTATGGATTAGAGTTCCATGGTTTTCATTATAAAGTCTCGACTCTGTTCATGGAATACATTTGGTCTGTTACATGGAATATTGTTTGCATTTCAAGAAATACAATTATTCAACCTGTGTTACACTCGCGTATTTGTGGTTTGTTCTCATTGTGCTACATTTACCAACACACTCTTTGCTATAGCTTACTATTATTGTTTGTTATTATTCAATATTGTTTTATTATAAGGTAGTTGTGGCCGTGGGCTGTGTTGATCAATTATCATGAGGGAGTACTTGGTCCGACAGAGTCGCAGTAGCGAACTCACGATCATGTGACGCATACGTTACTTTCCCGGCACAATCCCAGACGCAACGGCTCCATATCATCGCTTTGCACAGTCCTACTACTCCCACGCCTTGCTTTCGGTATGGCGGACGGCGAGAGGTCCCCGCTACTGGCAGATCTCGGAGATGGTGGTCTTGGGGGTGGTAACGGCGGAGTGTCACCTGGCTCGGCTCCTTATGGTTTACCAAATAAGCCACAAAGTGAGTATACATGCCATGGATGTTCTCCAACCTAGCCAAGGCAGTCGACTGGTTAGCTAGCTGACAACGCATCGGTTCCTATGACTTYCAGATAGCCAAGAGCACAAGTTGCTGTCTAGCTAGGAACATGAACAGCGCRTATTTGGTAAAACATAGTAACGACGATGTTGTGTCTGCACTGATTATATTGGGAATATATTGTGGTTGCTAGCCAGCTAGCGGTTGATGCAAGCATGCCGGTTAGTTAACTTAGTTGGCTGGCAATATTTCTCTATAACCTTATGGCATTTTATGCATTTATCGTTTAGGCATCATAGTTAAACGGATGTAACTAACAAAACAGAAACACTATGTTGAGTTGTGTGCATGGAGCTAGCTAACTAGTTGCTGCAAGATTTCTAACTAGCTAGCCTCGCTATAATCTATTTCTCAATACAGAATATGCAATTGACCATATCCTGATGATCCACGTGTTATGTTATAGTGGCCTACAGAAGAAGAAGAAAATGTCAGTGTAATATTTGTATCACCATTTGAAGATATACCGCCAGTATGTTCACGCTAACTAGCTAGTGTGCTAATCTCGTTTGAGGCGTGTACCGAAGCACCTGATTTGATTGGCACCGCTTCGGGCCATTCAATAAGCTTATAATTACTGCAAGATAAGACGTCGACCAATTACTGTTTTCTGGGGAGGGGCTACTGTATGGAAATATCAGAACAGTGGCATGAGTTGCTGTAACACAGGTGTTTGTTCACATCATAATACCTTAAATTCTTGTGTTTTAGAAATATTACAGTGGTAATTGCATATTTCCGCGATAATAGTACTACACACACACAGATAAGCCCCTGCAGCCCTTTTATAAAGCTCCTTTTTGTTGGAACTCAAGACTCAAATCTCATTCTTGTTAATCCTCATTTAAAAGGTACAAAAACGGAATAGTACTTTCCGTGTAACCCTTTCATGATTTAGTGCACTACTTACTCCATCTGTATTATTCTGTCAGTCAATCTGCAAATCCGTGGCGCTAAAACGCCAGATATATGCAATAAAAACTCAATGTTATCAAAAACAAAAAGGACTGATAAAAAAAAAGCAATTAAAAATAACTAAATATGTACAAATGTATAGAGGAGCTCTGTGCTTAGGCTGCTACTAGGGTGCCATGGCAACTAATGGCAACTGTCAGCAAAATCAGGGCTTTATTGAAGAAAAATGATGACTAATATGTGGTTGTTTTTCCTACCTTAGTTGAATGCACTGATTGTAAATCACTCTGAAAAGATTGTCTGCTAAATGACAAACGGTCATGTTCACCCCCCCCTCTCTGCATTTCAGGCTTTCCTCCCTTTCCCAGCCCCACCCAGCCCTCAGTACTTATGGGGGAGGACCCTCCTCTGTACTCCCCCCTCACCTCCCCAGAGAGTGGCAGTGCACCAGGCATCAGCTGTAGAGTGTGTCAGAGCCTCATCAGCGTGGAGGGGAAGATCCACCAGCATGTGGTCAAGTGTGGGATCTGCAACGAGGCTACGGTGGGTGACACATCTATCTGTAGTGTCATCACATCTATAGTCATACAAGTTGTATACAGTGGGCAGGCTGGGTGGGTGACCTACCACATAAACCTGCATGTCAGGGTTAATTTCAATTCCGGAAGTAATCTGACATTTGAATTTCCCTCGTTGCTTCTCTATGAGAACTTGGATGTGGAAATTCAGTTGACTTCCTGAATTGACCCTAGGTTTAAGATAAAAGGTTAGGACAAGTTATAATTCCATGTGGAAGCTTTTTGAAAATAAACAGATTCATGGGACCAGTGCCGTTGCTAACGGATTTATTTGAAATGGAATGGAACTTGTTCACCTTTCTGTGTCCCTCCTCCTTTTGTCTCTCTCCCTCTGTAGCCCATCAAGAATGCACCAGCAGGGAAGAAGTATGTCCGCTGCCCCTGTAACTGTCTGCTCATCTGCAAAGTTACCTCCCAGAGGATCGCCTGTCCCCGGCCCTACTGGTAAGGGGGGGGGAAGAGGGTTGAGTGAGAAGGAGTGTGTGAAAGAGAGACTGGCTGCATCCCAATTGGCACCATATTTACTATTTAGTGCACTACTTTTGACCAGATGGGCCCTGGTTATAGTGCACTATATAGGGAATTAAGTAATACACTATAGGGAAATAGGCTGCCATTTGGGATGTAGTCACATAATCGGAGACGGACAACAACGGTTATATGAAAAATGATTCCCTCCCTTCATAAAACATTACATGGCAGCAGCAGATGCTACTTCAGTCAAGACAGTGTCTCAGGGCATATATATATACATACATACATACATACATACATACATACATACATACATACAGTTGAAGTCGGAAGTTTACATACACCTTAACCAAATACATTTACACTCAGTTTCACAATTCCTGACATTTAATCCTAGTAAAAATTCCCTGTCTTAGGTCAGTTAGGATCACCACTTTATTTTTAWAATGTGAAATGTCAGAATAATGGTAAAGAGTGATTTATTTCATCACATTCCCAGTGGGTCAGAAGTTTACATACGCTCAATTAGTATTTGGTAGCATTGCCTTTAAATTGTTTAACTTGGGTCAAACGTTTCCGGTAGCCTTCCACAAGCTTCCCACAATAAGCTGGGTGAATTGTGGCCCATTCCTCCTGACAGAGCTGGTGTAACTGAGTCAGGTTTTTAGGCCTCCTTGCTCGCACACGCTTTTTCACTTCTGCCCACAATTTTCTATGGGATTGAGGGCAGGGCTTGTGATGGTCACTCCAATACCTTGACTTTGTTGTCCTTAAGGCATTTTGCCACAACTTTGAAGTATGCTTGGGGTCATTGTCCATTTGGAAGACCCATTTGCGACCAAGCTTAAACTTCCTGACTGATGTCTTGAGATGTTGCTTCAATATATCCACATAATTTTCTACCTCATGATGCTATCTATTTTGTGAAGTGCACCAGTCCCTCCTGCAGCAAAGCACCCCCACAACATGATGCTGCCACCCCCGTGCTTCACGGTTGGGATGGTGTTCTTCGGCTTCCAAGCCTCCCACTTTTTCCTCCAAACATAATGATGGTCATTGTGGCCAAACAGTTCTATTTTTGTTTCATCAGACCAGGGGACATTTCTCCAAGAAGTACAATCTTTGTCCCCATGTGCAGTTGCAAACCATAGTCTGTCTTTTTTATGGCGGTTTTGGAGCAGTGGCTTCTTCCTTGCTGAGCGTCCTTTCAGGTTATGTCAATATAGGACTTGTTTTACTGAGGATATAGATACTTTTGTACCTGTTTTCCTCCAGCATCTTCACAAGGTCCTTTGCTGTTGTTCTGGGATTGATTTGCACTTTTAACACCAAAGTATGTTCATCTCTAGGAGACAGAACGCGTCTCCTTCCTGAGCGGTATGACGGCTGCGTGGTCCCATGGTGTTTATACTTGCGTACTATTGTTTGTACAGATGAACGTGGTACCTTCAGGCGTTTGGAAATTGCTCCCAAGGATGAACCAAACTTGTGGTGGTCTACAATTTTTTTTCCTGAGGTCTTGGCTGATTTCTTTTGATTTTCCCATGATGTCAAGCAAAGAGGCACTGAGTTGGAAGGTAGGCCTTGAAATACATCCACATGTACACCTCCAATTGACTCAAATGATGTCAATTAGCCTATCAGAAGCTTCTAAAGCCATGACATAATTTTCTGGAATTTTCCAAGCTGTTTAAAGGCACAGTCAACTTAGTGTATGTAAACTTCTGACCCACTGGAATTGTGATAGTGAAATAATCTGTCTGTAAACAATTGTTGCAAAAATGACTTGTGTCATGCACAAAGTGGATGTCCTAACCGATTTGCCAAAACAATAGTTTAACAAGAAACTTGTGGAGTTGTTGAAAAACGAGTCTATGACTCCAACCTAAGTGTATGTAAACTTCGACTTCAACTGTACAAGTAACGATTACTGTAAACTAGGACTATGATGGACATTAATTACAACAGGTGTATTCCTGTGTAACTAAGTTGTGAAGATATATAACTTTCAAAGTACAGAAATTCTGCCTGTATGATGCATTTTTTAATGCTGCGTTTTGCATCATATGAGGCTCGTACCGGCTGTATTTCTGTATTTTGAAAGTTATATATCTTGTAAACTTGATTGCTGACATGCAAAACATTTTGGGACTATATCAATAATGGACTTTTATGAAACAAATACCAAAAGATAGTTTCTGGGTAGAGTTTTCCTTTAAGGGCTGTATTCGGCTAACCAGGTGCATGGATAAGTTAGGTGACTTGTATGGAACTTACGCTCTGTAGCATTTAAACCTAGCTAAGAATACTGACTTGTAGACTGAACAGTGAGTTATGTGGTTGCTGTTTTGCCATCCTGGCACTGATTCTGCTGATAGCAGCTATTTCGAATAAGGGTCTACTTGTGATGCAAGGTTACTTTCCCTCCTAAACATGAATGCACGAACTGTGACTCTGGAAAAGAGCATCTGCTAAAATGACTTCAAAGTAAACATTTTAGTTGACAGGTATGGTGACGCTCTGTTGCATTTAAATCTAGGAATACTGACTTGTAGACTGATCAGTGAGCTATGTGGTCGTGTTCCCCCAGTAAGAGGATAATAAACCTGGGTCCGGTCCACCCTGGTCCAGCCAGCCCTGACCCCCAGCCGGCCGGAGCTCGGGTCTCCTGTGGACACTGCAGCAACACTTTCTTGGTACGACCCTTCCCTCACAGCTATCATATACAGTAGGCTGCATCCCAAATATAACCTTATTCCTGCCAAAAGGGCACCAGGGCCCAAATGTTTGATTGTGTCTATAGGTAAATGAGGTGTGTGTGTGGTTAAGATTTGGAAACATTGTCCAGTGTCCAAAGGCTTATTGGGTTATTAGGTAATCAAATAAGTGTAAMATCTTTCCAGATTCCAGTTAAAATAAGGGTTGCAAATATAACCCTATTAAATCAACAAAACAATAATACAAGTTCTCCAAGAATCAATCATTTAGTGTTATGCACACGAGTGCAACAATCTGATTAGTATTATTGACTCTTACATGAACAACAAATACACCGGCCAGTTTATTTGCCTCCAGGACAGCCTGAATTCTTTGGGCATGGATTCTACAAGTCGGAAACACTCCACAGGGATGTTGGTCCAAGCTGCCGCGATGGCATTGCGCAGTTGCTGCAGATTGGACAGCGGTACACCACCGCCACCAGCCTGTACCTTTGACACCAGGCAGGATGGTACCATGGACTGCTGTTGCTTACACCAAATCCTGACTCTGCCATCAGCATGACGCAACAGGAACTGTGATTTGCCGGACCATTCAATGTTTTTCCACTCCTCAATTGTCCAGTGTTGGTGATTGCGTGCCCACTGGAGCCACTTCTTGTTTTTAGCTGATAGGAGTGGAACCCGGTGTGGTTGTCTGCTGCAGTAGCCCATCCGTGACAAGGATCAACGAGTTGTGCATTCCCGAGATGCCGTTCTGCACACCACTGTTGTACTGCATTATTATTTGTTTATGGCCCGCCTGTTGGCTTACGCGATTCTTGCCGTTCTCCTTCGACCTCATCAACGAGCTGCTTTCGCCCACAGGACTGCCGCTGACTGGAATGTTTGTTTGTCGCACAATTCTCGGGAACCCATAGACACTGTCGTGAGTGAAAAGCCCAGGTGTGCGGCAGTTTCTGAGACACTGGATTCGGCGTGCCTGGCACCGACGATCGTATCACGCTCAAAGTTTTGCCCATTCTAACATTCAATTGAATGTCTCTCTGCCTGCTTTATATGGCAAGCCACGGCCATGTGACTCACTGTCTGTGGGAGCGATCCATTTTCGTGAACGGGTGGCGTACTTAATAAACTGGTCAGTGAGTGTCTGTACAATTAATTAAAACAAACTATTACCACATTTAAAACCACAGACAAGTTAATGTTATATGGTTAGATTGAGTGTGTTTGAATATGCAGGTAGTGTGTATGTATTGTCGTCACTGACTGTTTCCTCTCACCCTGACAGCATCCAAAATGGTACCCTACTCCCTATTTAGTGCACTACTTTTGAGTAGAACCCATACGGCTCTGGTCAAAAGTAGTGCACTGTTTAGGCAATAAGGTGCCAATTGGGATGTATACTCTATCATATTGACATGAGTGTCTTGTAATGTGTTTCAGTGGACAGAGTTTACTGACAGGACACTCGCCAGGTGCCCACATTGCAAGAAAGTGTGAGTTTCTATCTGTCCACACAGTACCCAGTCAATACAGAGGAGTCCATTTAAACGGGATTATACAATATGCTAAAAATAATGTTCTCCAGTGGTGGCTGGTGGCACGTTATCTCGGGAGGACATGCTCCTAGTTGTGGCTGGATGACTGTACCATTAGCCTGTAGCATTAGGCATCAGGATAAGCTCCTTACTGACTTGTGTGCAACTTCTCAAGTCTGAGCTGTTACTCTTACACAACCTGTTATTAGTATGACTTGCTTCAGCAACTGTTTAAACCTATGAAGTTATTTTGGACAGCCGAAGCAAGTCGGACAATTTTTCTCCAGGAAAATTACCCTTTCTATTTAATGTTTACAGTCCATTTTTCCCTCTCTCTTTTACCACACCCTTCGACATGCAGCTCCTCTATTGGTCAGAGGTACCCTCGAAGGCGGAGCTTGTGGTGTTTTCTACTATGCTTGCTTTTCAGCATCTCCACTGCTGGGCTGGTGGTGAGTACACCCTCCAGACTGTCCACTCTACATTACATTACATTACTTGACAAACCCATATCGTAGCTGTGTCAAACACTGCCATGTCCCCACCGCCTAAGCCCCTTCATGAGGCAGGAAAAACCCTTGTTAAGTGTTCTCTCTCCCTCTGTTCTGTGTCTGTAGGACCCATCTCACCACTAAACACATTGCAAAAAATAATAATGTTACATGCTCTCTCTTTCTTTCTCTCTCTGTAGGCTGGTACGTGGGTGAAGGCCCAGGACTATGGGGGTATCTATGCTTCCTGGGCTGTGCTGATCCTGCTGGTACTCCTTACCCTGGGCCGGGCTCTGTACTGGGCCTGCATGCGTGTTAGTGAGCCCCTACAGAACTTCACATAGACACACACACACACGTGTAGGTTGAAGTTGCCCCTAGATGCTGATCTTGGGTCAGTTTCGCATTTCCCCCTCTAAATGGTTAAGATTGGGGGAAGGGAAGCTGATCTCCTAGATGTGTACCTAGGGGGAWACTTCACCCCAAAGCCACACAAACAGGGGAGAGGAGACCCGCAGCAGTGGGGGGGGGGGGGAGCTTTTAAAATAATATTTATTTAAACCGGAAATTAAAACAAAGTTTTCCTCCTCCTTCCCTTTAGTCTGTTCAATGTGTTTCCGAACTGGATAATGAAAAACATTTACTTACTCCCGAAGGAGCAGTAGCGTGACTGCTGCATTACTAGTTCAATTAGTTTTAACATGTTCGACTACTGTCCCTTCCCTGTTTTTAATCATCACTCGGGCCCTATCATGGCTTGGCTCCGTGGAAGAAAGTCTTAAATTGTGACACGACCCTCGGAAAAGACGGCTACTTCGCAACACTGATTTCATGTTCTGTTTTTTGGGCATTTTACATMATTTATTTGTTTTGGTAAACCCTTGAAGCATTTTAGAAAGGCAAATGAAGCTAAAATGAGGCCAGTGCAAGGTGAACGTCACCCAAGTTACCATCCCTTGCCCGTCATGGTGCATATTCTGTGGGACTGTCAGTCTTTGATCCAAAGTAGCTTGGAAGCCTTAAAAGCAGTTTTATTTATTTTGTATTTAACCTTTATTTAACTAGGCAAGTCAGTTAAGAACAAAATCTTATTTACAATGACCGCCTACCCCGGCCAAACCCGGATGACACTGGGCCAATTGTGCGCCGCCCTATGGGACTACCAATCGCTGACGGCTGTGATACAGCCTGGATTTGAACCAAGGACTGTAGTGGCGCCTCTTGCACTGAGATGCAGTGCCTTAGACTTAGCTGCGCCACTTGGGAGCCCAGTTAGAGAGAGAGCTTGAGATGAGGCTGTTCAATCTGACTGGACACACACACAGCCCTTCTCTCTTACACACACAGCTAATAGCTTAGATGAAAGCTKTCAGTGTAACCCATAGATGTACACTGTACTATAGAGCCTCAAAATGATGAAAGCCCTCAGTGGTGCTGCCGATGTTAAACAGGCTTTGGGCCAAGTGTGCCCACTACCCAGCTATGGTCGAACTACAGTACATCTTTTCCTGGCTACCCGTCTAACGTTTCTTCTCCACAATGAGTCGGGATTTGCTTTCCTCCCTGACCCTTAGAAAATGTGTCAACATTTTGACTGTTCTGATTGGTCCCAGAAATCGATGAGTCGGGCTTGATATGAATCGCGTCATTTTGACACCTGCACAAATGACTAGGATGGCAGGTTCAGACTGATGTATAGATCCATAGAGCAGCGGAATTAAATTGGGGTTGAGTCGTCAGGCAAAATCTACCCTCCCATGGTCAAAATGAGTCCTTGATGACAGAAGCAGGCCGCGGGTGTTGTAGACCCTGTGCCTCGGAGTGGCTGTCCTTCAGGTTGGGGGGTGCGTACCAAATGGCACCCTACTCCCTATACAGAGCACTCCTTTTGTCCAGAGCCCGTATATGGCTCTGGGCAAAAGTAGTGCACTAAATAGGGAGTATGGTACCATTTTGGGATGCTGTCAGGGTGAGAGGAAACGGTCAGTGAAGGGAATACACTTCCTGCATATTCAAACAGTCAAACTAACACGATAACACTAACTTGTCTGTGGTTCTGAATATGGTAGTTAATATGTTTTTTAAATTACAGATATGTTCGTTTCTGTTTTAATGAATTGTACATATGTTGTTCATGTGAGTAATTATTACTAAGCAGATATTCTGTTGAACTCGTGCATAACACTACATGACTGATTCTTGGAGAACTGTTTAGTTGATTCAATGGGGTTATTTTTGCAACCCTTTTTAATGGAATCTGGAAAGTTGTTACACTGATTTGATGACCTACTAACCCATTAAGCCTCTGGACTGTGTCAATGTTAAATCGCACACACAAACCTCATTTACTTAGACAAACATTTAACCACAAACCACATTTTCCACATTAATTGCATCATTTTACACACACACACACACAGCTCTTTGAGATGGTTACCCTGCTTGACAGAACTGTTCAGTAGCAGTGAGTTATTTTAAAATGTCATGTTATTTATTATGATGATCATGTTTTAATCATGATATTTATGTACAATATTGATCATGTTAATGATACCAATGATCAAGTACCTGGCTGATGTGCTCTTYAGAGTTTGTTTACACACAATAAAGACGTATGAAAATATCTGAATGCTTTTTAGGCTGTTTTGTTATTGCTTTTTAAAGACAGTTTACAATAATCAAAACCAAACATAAGACAAAACAACTACTTAGTGGTGAGTAGTCCAGATACTCGAACACTTTCACAGGTTGTTATAATTAGTGTCATTTCACAAAATGAGTGCCTTTTGAGTCCCGTTGATATTTTGAATAGAAATTGTGCACCAATATTTATTTTTAAAATACTTATTTTCGACATGCTCTGGAACTTTGGCATCTTAAGTATATATTTTTTTAAACTTCCAGCTTTGGGCTGGATGTGTCAGAGTAGTTCATTTAAGCAATAGGGCCTGGGGGGTGTGTGGTATATGGCGAATATACCACGGCTAAGGGATGTTCTTAGGCACGACACAACACGATTACAAACTGGTTACCAACGTAATTAGAGTAAAAAAATAAATGTTCTGATATACCATGGCTGTCAGCCAATCAGAATTCAGGGCTTGAACCACCCAGTTTATAAACATGCAAAATCTATGAGCAGAATTATTGTTTTACCTCAATTAGCCACAAAATCCCTAGCTTGAAAGCAACTTTTTTCTGGAAGCTGTGCTGCACCAATTCCCCCATGTGGGCCAGTCCCCGAGCAATTCGAGTTCAACCAATGAGCTTCAGCCCCTCGCCATATGAGTGACAGCTAGCATGATGCACACACAGCAGAGCGAGAGAGAGAGCAATGAGTTGGTGCGCAATTCAGGGACCACTTTTGGCGCATGAGTGCTGCTTTCAGAACTACTGGCTAAAAAGTATAAACAAGTACCAGAKAATCCCTTTAAATGAAGTGCCCTTTACAATAGACAATATTGAGAATTCAATAAATCTGTTTTGTTTTTTTTTACATGAAAAGGCTTGCTTGTTAAAGTGCAAAAATTCTGCATTTTGGCATGTCCCTGTGTCACTTCTGGGAAGATTTTAACCAACTTACCCCCAAAATGTATCCAAGTTTCACCATCATTGTAAAGCCCTGGTTATTTTCTTGGATTTGACAAAGTGATTTCTGAAGATTGATTTATTTCATGTGATTAGTGATTCATTTATGTCTGTGCCTCATTTTAACGTCAACCCTGTTACGTGAACTGAGCTATTTTTTTAATATGGTGAAACTATTCCTTTTTAAATATTCTTTTCAAAACAAACATTGAAAATCTAATAGTAAAATCAGGTGAGCTGGTTCTACTCTTTTTGGCCATTTTGTGGTGGAAAACTGAGCAGGTCGAGCATGACGTCAACCACAGGAGGTTGGTGGCACCTTAAATTGGGGAGAACGGGCTTGTGGTAATGACTGGAGTGGAATCAGTCAAATGGTATCAAATATATCAAACACATGGTTTCCAGGCGTTTCATGCCATTCCATTTGCTCCGTTCCGGCCATTATTATGAGCTGTTCTCCCTTCAGCAGCCTCCACTGTCGTCAACCCTGTTACCCATAGATAGAAATGTTAAATTAAAATGTTTTGTGAAGCTTGCATTACATTTCCACTCTGTTGCACACAACCTTGGTTCCAATCACGCTGTCACAAGGGGATGTATGGCTGATTTAAGAAGAGATCGTCAACCCTGTTACAGTCAACCCTGCTACTTTATTTGGCACTTACTATAGTTATTTCTTTATTCAAACTCTTGAGATGGGGAAAATGTTGTTTATGAACATGAGCTCCCGAGTGGCGCAGCGGTCTAAGGCACTGCATTTCAGTACACTACAGACCCTGGTTTGATTCCAGGCTGTATCACAACCGGCCGTGATTGGGAGGCCCATAGGGCGACGCACAATTGGCCCAGTTTCGTCTGGGTTTGGCCAGGGGTAGGCTGTCATTGTAAATAAGAATTTGTTTTTAACTGACTTGCCTGGTTAAATAAATGCATTTTATGACAATGTTAAAATTAAATTATTATTATTWTTTTTTTTAACAAAGTTACACTTCTCAAAAGCACCAAATTGGAGGAACGACCCAGTTACATTCTATCCAAATTAAAAGTTTTGAACAGATCCATTATGCCTTGTGATGTACACCAGTGAACCAAAGGTGCACACATTTGTTATAACCTCACACACACAGTCACACACCTAACCTAGCTCCTTTTGGGCTCTTCTTGAGTTTCATGCGGATATATTTTTTYCCCCGACAAAGAGATGGAAGGATTAGGAACATTGAGAAACCTTTCAAAAACCACAAGCTCCCTGGAGAGAGCGGGGGAGAGGGAGGGGTGAGAGAAGAGTCAGCAGGAAAAAAAGACAGACAAGTGTTTTTTGGGGAGAAAAGGTGTGCATCCCAAATGGCAACCGAAACCCTATGTAGTGCACTACTTTTGACCAGGGCCTTATGGGGCCTGCACTATACAGGGAATAAGGTGCCATTTGGGACACATTCAAAGAAAGAGGGAGGAAAAGACTGTTGGTCCTGTAACCTTCTGGGTTTAAGTGGCTTTAGCTCAGAGGGCATTAGCAAAAAAAAGAGTGGGGCGGTAATCTGGGTCCTGTTCAACACACACGTGTTTGTCACAAATGGCAACCTATTCCCTATATAGCGCACTCRTTTTGACCAGGGCTCTGGTCAAAGTAGTGCACTGCATAGGGAACAGAGTACCATTTGGGGTAAAGCCACAAACTTACACTTTCCGTTCTCACATACACACATGATGAGAACTGATGTTCCCACTAAACTCATTGCCATGACTGAATACTAGGCCCTGAAAAAAACACTAAAACCTTCATCCCTCTTACTCCTAACAGGATTTGACCCTAAGACCTGCAGCATGACCCTCATCCCACACAATACCATCATCCTGTCTCCCATACAGGCTGCAGCATCCCAAATGGCATCCTATACCCTTTGTAGTGGGCCACTTTTGACCAGGGCCCATAGAAAATAGGTTGCCATTTGGGACGCGGCCACACTTTCCTCTCTCATACATACTATGGGCTCATCAACCTGTATCATAAACAGTTCTCTCACCATATCCCTTCACTCTTACTCACAAAGCTATCTCTGTCAGTGAAAGGAAAAAAAGAGCAGAGGGGGGGGGGGGGAAGGAAGAGAAATTGGGTGAGGAAAGGATTTAAATGGACGGCTTGAAGGGAGAGAGAGGAGGAGAGGACGGAGGCATGAAAAGTCGCGGAAAGAGATTGAACAGAGGCTAAGCTAAGTAGCAGATTAAGCTTCTCGGTCGTCAAGCTGTAAAACAAACAGTAGTCCTTTTAGAAGAACGTAATCCTTATTTAGCCCCCCCCATCCCATTCATGCACATACATACATACGAAACACTAYGATAAGTTTAGTCACAGTGGACATATTCAGCGTCCGAACTGGCCCCCTATTCCTTTATAGTGCACTACTTTTGACCAGGGCCCATAAGGCTCTGGTCAAAAAAAGTGCACTATGTAGGGAATAGGGGGCCATTTGGAATGCATACAGTACATACTATTGACAAAGGAGAAGAAGCTCAGAGCAAGTTGTWAAACCAAATTCCTGTGTGCCAGTTGGGTTTTCAATGAGCATTGCAATGTTGACGACTGACTGGTCCAACAGCATGCGGAGTCAGAGGGGGAAAAAACAAGGAATTTTACACCAAACTGAAACATATTTTTGACACCCCCAATGACGACTTCAATACCTCTTGTATCTGTAACTCTGTGTGTCATCGACGTCCACCGTAGGCTGTGTCATCAGTGTATCCCTTTGGGCTGCCACAGGCTCTGTATGTGTGTGTGGGTGCATGCGTGTGTGTGTGTGTGTCTGGTTTCAGGCGATCCACCCGCATGTGACCCGGAGTCCCAAGACTGCTCAAAGCACAACATTCAACTCAATTAGCAGCATGCATAATTGATRTCTGTCTGGAAGAGTATTTGTATTTACACTGGAATTAAAAGCCTCCGGTGTCAGCTATCGTATCTGAGGGGACAGAGGGGCGGGAAGGATGCACTGATTCTACACCTTTTTCAAACCATTGCTATATCGAGAGTAAAGTGCTCTTCAGCAACCATTGCTGCATTAGAAGTGATATTGTAAATCTTATTTTTAACACTTGAAAAGAGCAGAGGCCCGGACACAGTATGCGCCTAATCACCTCTGGCGACGTTTCAATCCACAGTCAGGTACAATGAAACACTCGTGTACACTGTGATTGAGATAGCCAGTATCATCAGAGCCCATCTCCCCCTAACTTTACTTATGCTGGCTGCTTTGTTGGTCCTTGATCAAAGACACTATTCATAGGTGAAAACAGACTGCGTCCTAAATGGAATCCTATTCCCTATACAGTGTACTACTTTTGACCAGAGCCCATATGGATTGCTTTGACGTTACGACTCTTATGTTGTTAGATACTGTAGGACCAACGGGACATTTAAACTCTGATGTAATAGTATCATTATATTGTCTATTGTTGTATATTATGATTTGTTTTATTATATATATTTATAGTGTGTTATATTGTAGCATTGTAATGATGATTGTTTTCTGCCCAGGGACTACAGATGAAAATGAGCGATCTAGCTAAATCTGGTGCAATGGCATGTTGTACATGGTCCCTGACAAATAAACAAATACATAAATATGTACACTTTGACATCATTTTGAATGTCACCACACTGGCAAATCATAGCGATCGCTTTAGTTTAACTCCAGATCATGGGATGGTAAGAAAGAAGAACAGGGGAAGGCGTGGAGAGGGAGGAAGGAGGAGGGTAGGAGAGAAAGGTAGATGGGATGGGGGTATAAGCTTGATTCTGACAGACTGCTGTCCCTCAATCTGTCCAGACTTCGTCAAGGGGACTAACAGACAAACGGCTCTTCTCTGCTCATCTGGAGAAGCATCAGCCTACATTTCTGCAACACTGGCCACAGAGGTAACTATAGCATCTTCCTGCTTATATCACATTTCCTCCTCCGCTTGTGTTTGTTTCTTTTTTAACCAGTCCAAACAATAAGAAGTTCACTCAAGGGAAAAATAAAGTTATTCTAGTCTGTTCCTGTAATTGGAGGAATCGTATAGTTTTTTTTTAACGAAAAACATCCTCAGTGCAGCTGTGTGCTGTGATGGGCGATTCTGCTTTCATGCTGCAATCGTTTGTCGGTTCTTATAACTGTACTGTATATCTATTTGCTAAGAAGTTGTAATGAAACTCCAAATGACATGAAATTGTCTGCTTTCCTTTCTAAATGTGAGCATTTTACAAACAAACTAATTACATTTTAAGAGACAGTATGTTTTATTTGTCCCATGATTAAATGCACGTTTTAGTCTAGTTTGGTGGAATGGCATTTTTGGAGGCCATCAACAATGATGATACAATCATATTACTTCAGTGTGAAGATGAATCAGGTGCTTAGGATGACATTGGATTTCTATAATAACGTCTTAACATAAATATTTAACATTTATAGAAAAAAAATCTTTACACATTTGAAGTGGCTAATATTATTATCGACTGCATTTCTGCTGTGACTGTTTACTGTCATTTGTTATCCACGTCATAAAGAAAGATGAAAGAAAGTGACTTGTACCAATCATCAATACCGTATTGTGGCAATGAAGATAATCAAACAACTTTACAGACGTTCGTGAATATATGACTTCATTGTGGTGGTGGTGATGATGATCATGATGATTATGGCGATGACGATGAAGATGACGATGATGATATTTTACAGATGCAGTGTAACTGTCACGCCTCTATAGGATCCCTTCCCTCGCCATATTGGAGCAGAAGTAAGGGTCCCACTTTATATTGTGTCCCTAAAACAGTTGAGTATTTGCATAGTAAGTAATTACATCATTTAGGCACCGGGCAGGCACAGTGTGTGTGCACATTTTACAATGCACTTGCTATCATTGCAAATCGAGGTTTGCGTGGTCGACGTAGGTGTCTGTGTCTATGCATTTCTCTCTGCATGCGAATCTCAATCGTATTCCCTTGATTTGCTCGCATCCTCCTGTCTCTCGTCCTTCTCAAAACTAAATTGGAGACGAAGGTCAGAAGGAAAGGACCGCTGACCTTCTACTACAATACGGTTGAGAAGTAGGTGAGGAGAGAGGATGCGAGGAATTGAAGAAAAACAAACTGATAAACAGCCTGTGTGTTTAATCTAACGATTCCTCCTGTCTCTTCCTGTTAGCAGTGTTATTCCCTGATTGGGCATACAAGCCTGCGTGGTCGCCTGGCTCCAGACAGGTGCAGCTGTGGCACTTCCTGTTGGAACTCCTTGGGCGGGGTGAGGGCGGGGCGATCGGATGGGGGGGAGAGTGGGGGGAGTTTGTCATCAGAGACCCTGAGAGGCTGGCGAGGCTGTGGGGAGAAAGGAAAGGCAAACCCCACATGAACTATGACAAGCTGAGCAGAGCACTGAGGTGAGGTGACATAACACACTCACATGGTGATGGTGATGAGGATGTCTCACAGATGTAACTGTAATTCCACAAACACACAAGTCACTCACGCACGCACACACAGACTCTTACGCTAGGCTCACATACAGTAGCCTCGGTCAGTAGCCTGGTGGATCAGGCTACACATCACAGGAGGCTGGTGGCACCTTAATTGGGGAGGAAGGGCTCGTGGTAATGGCTGGAGCGGAATCAGTGGAATGGTATCAAATACATCAAACACATGGCTTGATGCCGTTCCATTCGCTCCGTTCCAGACATTGTTATGAGCCGTCCTCCCTTCAGCAGCCTCCACTGCTACACATACAGTGTCAATACTACCGTTGCTCCTTCTTTGTTACCAACAGGTACTACTACAACAAGAGGATTCTTCATAAGACCAAAGGGAAGAGATTCACCTACAAGTTTAACTTCAGTAAACTGATCCTGGTTAACTACCCAGGGTACCCACCTTGCCACCAGGTCATTATATCCCCGGTTTATCTCAAGGTGTCCCAAATAGCACCTGGTTCCCTATAAAGAGCTATACAGGGAATAGGGTTCCATTTAGGACGCAGCTATCTACACATATCCTACCATCTCACAATCATACCAACCTCATTACATATAAGGATGTGATGTTAGTCAAAAAGAGAAGGTGTCTTCATATCTCCATTACCATCCTTGTCCCTCCCAGCTGGTACAGAGTGCCCCTCTTCCGTTCCCCCTCCCTCCCCCTGAGGGTGGGGTGGCTGGGGCCCCACTGTGTGGAGGAGGGAGAGGTGCCATGATGGACAGAGGTAAGATTCCAACCCTCCCTCCCATAAAACCTCATGACAACACACTCCAACATATTGATGATTGATCCATGTCATTCCGATTCAATTTATTTGACGTTACTCAGTGCTCATTTCGGGCTCCAAGATTTCAGGGGCTGTATGTATCAACCTTCTCAGATTAGGAGTGCTGTTTTGCCTTTCAGATTACAATGAATACGATTATATGGACAAGAGGGAACTGATCCTAGATCAGCACTACTATTCTGAGATGCTTAATACATACAGCCCAAACATACAGCCCCTTGTCCTCAAGATATTTGTGCCATCTTTTGATGTAAATCAATGTGCATGTGTCTGTCTGTGTTCCTATTGATTGACAGCCCTCCAGTGTGTCACACACCCTCTCCTGCTTCCGTACGGCCTCCAGAAGCCCATCCCGTTCCCACAGTCCCACTATCTTCAGGGACACCTACCTTTCCTCTCTGGGCCCCCTCCTCCAGGGAGCTCTAACCCTAACCTGAGTGAACTCTCAGCAGTCCTTCCACCTTCCGCCACCGCTGCTTCACACCTCCACCCCAATGGCTGGCCAACCAAGAATGGCTCAGAGTGGGGTTTGAAGAATATGAACAGAACCGCCACCCTTCGTGTGGGACTGGGAGCCAAAGAGAGTGGGAGCAAAACAGGAGAGAGAAATGTGGGAAATGTTGATGGGGAGTAGAGTCAGAGGAGGGGAAATGCAGGGGAGATCATTTCCTCTTGACATTATAATAGGTTTTTGTCTGTGTTTTTTTTGTTGAAAAGGCTGTTATTGAAATGACAATTTTATAATAGTATCGTTCCTATTGAGGTTGTTTTATAATATGTTTGTGTGACAAAGCACTTCGTGTATAGAGCAGATAAATGACAACTGTAAAATATGTTTGATGAATTGTATGAGCAGTGCACTTACTTTCTCAACAATCTTCAACAGAGATGTCGTTTATGTGTTATCAAATATTTCACTTGTCAAATTGTTGTCCCGTGCTTTATGAATATAATTTTTTTTAACGATTTGGTCTACCTAAAGACTAATAAAGCATCCCCATAATCACCAGTATCGTACTGTAGCGATACGACTCCACTCCAGCTGGAGACAGTATCACAGCTGCTGGTGTGCTCAACACAACAAAAACATTTCCCCGGGAGAATCGTCCGACGTCACTTTGGCGCCGAACATTTCAATCGCATTTCTGCGCAGGTAATGTCTGTGTGGTGTTAGTTTAATTTGAGTGTTAAGCAAGGAATTTGCATTTAAATACAATTGACCCCAACGGAAAACTGCAAGATAGCATGCGGCGAAGCATAGCGTAAGTAACTTTGTTTTAGTACAGTCAGTCTCTTCGACATTATCCAAGTAACTTCAAGCGCACTTGAATGTTGTGCTAATGCACAGGGCAATGTGACCAACACAGGTGAACTCAGATTAACAAACAAAAACTCATATCTCAAGGAGGAAAGACTCATTAACATGACATTTTCAAAGGTTATGCAATAAACGATATCGACCTACTCGCAGTAAATATGATCGCTTCAACAATTCCGCATGCAAACTGTGCCAAAGAATCGGAGCTGTTTAACGCGTCAGCTACCTAGTGATATGCGTTTTTGAGTCATGTAGATGGAATCTTGCTTACATTATCACTCAGGCAATTTTTTTTAATTTTAGCTTGCTCCACAAAACTCATTCCAGACGTCAGTGAATTTGTAAACTTCGAGTTGGTACTCAAATTGTTTGTTTGGACAAGATAACACCACCTGAAATGGACAAAGCGTCAAACCGTTCTGGTCCCACTGATTTGTGGGAGCTCCCGGATAGAGAAATGATCGCAAACGGTTTATCAGACATTAACATACCTTATTCACAACCTATTAAGGAAGATATTTATGCACATATTTCAATTCCGTTGATCAAAATAGCATGATTTATAAAGTGAGCACCATTATCAAACAGTATATCTCTCACACAGCGTCCAGGTTGTCAGTAGACCTATCACCCTAATACTGGATCCAAATTCAAGTTGACACCTACCTAAATAGAAATCTAGCTAGCTATGACTCTGTATACCTTTACCTTTTTTACAGTCCATATTTATGTTTCTGACTTCTCTTCCATTTTCTCTTGCCCTAAAGCTCTTTATTCCAGTCCCAAACTGGCAAAGGAAAGCAAAGAGTGATGGACAAGTGAAGGAGAAACTAGAGTAAGTGTTTTAAAGCTAGAATCCTTAGTTTCTACATACATTTAATGATGTACAGAACCAGTACAGTACACATTTATTTGAGATTCTTCAAATAGCCACCCTTTGCCTTGATGACAGCTTTGCACACTCTTTGCAATCTCTCAACCAGCTTCATAAGGAATGCGTTTCCAAAAGTCTTGAAGGAGTTCTCACATTTGCTGGGCACTTGTTGGCTGCTTTTCCTTCACTCTGCAGTCCAACTCATCCCAAACCATCTCAGTTGGGTAGAGGTCGTTTGATTGGGGAGAGGTCATCTGATGCAGAACTCAATCACTCTCCTTGGTCAAATAGCCCTTACACAGCCTGGAGGTGTGTTTTGGTTCATTTTCCTGTTGAAAAACAAATGATTGTCCCACTAAGCTTAAACCAGATGGGATGGGCTATTGCTACAGAATGTTGCGGCAGACATGCTAGTTAAGTGTGCCTTGAATTCTAAATAAATCACTGACAGTGTCACCAGCAAAGCACTCCCATACCATCACTCCTCCTCCATGCTTCACGGTGGGAATCACACGTGGAGATTATCCGTTCACCTACTCTGCGTCTCAAAGACACGGTGGTTGAAAAAAAGTCTCAAATTTGGACTCATCAGAACAAAGGACAGATTTCCACCGGTCTAATGTCCGTTGCTCAGGTTTCTTGGCCCAAGCAAGTCTCTTCTTATTATTCTTGTCCTTTACTAGTGGTTTCTTTGCAGCAGTTTGACCATGAAGGCCTGATTCACGCAGACTCCTCTGAACAATTGATGTTGAGATGTGTCTGTTACTTGAACTCTGAAGCATTTATTTGGGCTGCAATTTCTGAGTCTGGTAACTCAAATGACCTTATCCTCTGCAGCAGAGGTAACTCTGGGTCTTCCTTTCCTGTGGCGGTCCTCGTGAGAGCCAGTTTCATCATAGAGGTTGATGGTTTTTGCAACTGAAGAAACTTTCAAGGTTCTTGACATTTTCCACATTGACTGACCTTCATGTCTTAAAGTAATGATGGACTGTCATTTCTCTTTGCTTATTTGAGCTGTTCTTGCCAAAATATGGACTTGGTCTTTTACCAAATAGGGCTACCTTCTGTGTACCACCCCTACCTTTTCACAACACAACTGATTGGCTCAAATGCATTAAGGAAAGCATTTCATTTCTTATTTTTTCACCTTTATTTAACCAAATAGCTAGTTGAGAACAAGTTCTCATTTGCAACTGCGACCTGGCTAAGATAAAGCAAAGCAGTTCGACACATACAACAACACAGAGTTACACATGGAATAAACATACAATCAATAATACAGTAGAACAATCTATATACAGCATGTGCAAATTAGGTAGGATAAGAGAGGTAAGGCAATAAATAGGCTATGGTGACAAATTAATAACAATATAGCAATTAAACACTGGAATGGTAGGATGTACAGAAGATGAATGTGCAAGTTGAGATACTGGGGTGCAAAGGAGCAAGATAAATAAATACAGTATGAGGATGAGGTAGATTGAATGGGCTATTTACAGGTGCAGTGATCTGTGAGCTGCTCTGACAGCTGGTGCTTAAAGCTAGTGAGGGAGGTGAGTCTCCAGCTTCAGAGATTTTTGCAGTTCGTTCCAGTCATTGGCAGCAGAGAACTGGAAGGAGAGGCGGCCAAAGGAAGAATTGGCTTTGGGTGACCAGTGAGATATACCTGCTGGAGCGCGTGCTACGGGTGGGTGCTGCTATGGTGACCAGTGAGCTGAGATAAGGCGGGGCTTTACCTTGTAGAGACTTGTAGATGACCTGGAGCCAGTGGGTTTGGCGACAAGTATGAAGCGAGTGCCAGCCAACGAGAGAATACAGGTCGCAGTGGTGGGTAGTATATGGGGCTTTGGTGACAAAACGGATGGCACTGTGATAGACTGCATCCAATTTGTTGAGTAGAGTGTTGGAGGCTATTTTGTAAATTACATCACCGCGGATCGGTAGGATGGTCGAGGATCGGTAGGATGGTCAGTTTTACGAGGGTATGTTTGGCAGCATGAGTGAAGGATGCTTTGGTGCGAAATAGGAAGCTGATTCTAGATTTAATTTTGTATTGGAGATGTTTAATGTGAGTCTGGAAGGAGAGTTTACAGTCTAACCAGACACCAATGTATTTGTAGTCCACATATTCTAAGTCAGAACTGTCCAGAGTAGTGATGCTGGACGGGCGGGCAGGTGCGGCAGCGAACGGTTGAAGATCATACATTTAGTTTTACTTGCATTTAAGAGCAGTTGGAGGCCACGGAAGGAGAGTTGTATGGTATTGAAGCTCATCTGGAGGTTAGTTAACACAGTGTCCAACGAAGGGCCAGAGATATACAGGATGGTGTCGTCTAGAGGTGGCTCAAAGAATCACCAGCAGCGAGAGCGGCATCTTTGATATATACAGAGAAAAGAGTCGGCCCGAGAATTGAACCCTGTGGCACCCCCATAGAGACTGCCAGAGGTCCGAACAACAGGCCCTCCGATTTGACACACTGAACTCTATCTGAGAAGTAGTTGGTAAACCAGGCGAGGCAATCATTTGAGAAACCAAACTCTATCGTAGAAGTAGTTGGTGAACCAAGCGAGGCAATCATTTGAGAAACCAAGGCTGTTGAGTCTGCCAATAAGAATGTTGTGATTGACAGAGTCGAAATCCTTAGCCAGGTCGATGAATACGGCTGCACAGTAATGTCTCTTATCGATGGCGGTTATGATATCGTTTAGGACCTTGATCGTGGCTGTGGTGCACCCATAACCAGCTCTGAAACCAGATTGCATAGCGGAGAAAGTACGGTGAGATTCAAAATGGTCGGTAATCTGTTAACTTGGCTTTCAAAGACCTTAGAAAGGCAGAGTAGAATAGATATAGGTCTGTAACAGTTTGGGTCTAGAGTGTCTCCCCCTTTGAAGAGGTGGATGACTGCGGCAGCTTTCCAATCTATGGGAATCTCCGACAATACGAAAGAGAGGTTGACCTCTCTTGGGTACGTGAGACGTTAGCGTCCCACCTCTTCAACAGCCAGTGAAACTGCTGGGCGCCAAATTCAAATACAGAAATACTCATTATAAAAAATCAGAAAACAAAACATATTTCACATAGGTTTAAAGATTAACTTCTTGTGAATCCAACCACGGTGTCAGATTTAAAAAATGCTTTACGTCGAAAGCATACCGTACGATTATTTGAGAACATAGCCCAGCAGACAAATCATTACAAACAGTAACCAGCCAAGTAGAAGAGTTAGAGTCAGAAATAGAGATAAAATTAATCCCTTACCTTTGATGATCTTCATATGGTTGCACTCAGCAGACATTCATTTACTCAATAAATGTTCCTTTTGTTCGATAAAGTGTCTTTATATCCAAAAATCTTAGTTTTGTTCGCGCGTTTTCTTCAGTAATCCACAGGCTCAAACGCAGTAGTCAGGCAAACAAAAAATCCAAATTGTATCCGTAAAGTTCATAGAAACATGTCAAACGATGTTTATATTCAATCCTCAGGTTGTTTTTAGCCTAAATAATCGATAATATTTCAACCGGACAATAATGTCGTCAATATAAAAGGTAAACAAGAAAGGCACTCTCTCGGTCGTGCGCATGAAAAAGCTCTGTGACACTTTAGGGTCCACTCATTCATACTGCTCTTACTTCCTCATTTTTCAGAATACAAGCCTGAAACAATTTCTAAAGACTGTTGACATCTAGTGGAAGGCATAGGAACTGCAATTTGAGTCCTAAGTCAATGGATACTGTAATGGCATTGAATAGAAAACTATATAACCCCCCAAAAAACTACTTCTGAATGGATTTTTCTCAGGTTTTCGCCTGCCAAATCAGTTCTGTTATACTCAGACACTATTTTAACAGTTTTGGAAACTTTAGAGTGTTTTCTATCCAAATCTACCAGTTATATGCATATCATATCTTCTGGGCCCGGGAAGCAGGCAGTTTAATTTGGGCATGCTTTTCATCCAAAATTCCGAATGCTGCCCCCTACCCTAGAGAAGTTAAACAGGCTAGTAATAGGGGTTGCAATAATTTCGGCAGATCATTTTAGAAAGAGGGTCCAGATTGTCTAGCCTGGCTGATTTGTAGGGGTCCAGATTTTGCAGCTCTTTCAGAACATCAGCTATGTGGATTTGGGTGAAGGAGAAGTGGGGGAGGTTTGGGCGAGTTGCTGTGGGGAGCGCAGGGCTGTTGACCGGGGTAGGGGTAGCCAGGTGGAAAGCATGGCCAGCCGTAGATAAATGCTTATTGAAATTCTCAATTATTGTGGATTTATCGGTAGTGACAGTGTTTCCTAGCCTCAGTGCAGTGGGCAGTTGGGAGGAGGTGCTCTTATTCTCCATGGACTTTACAGTGTCCCAGAACAGTGTCCCAGTCTACAGTGTCCCAGTGTCTTGGTTTGAAAACAGCAGAGGTGTATTTGGAGGGCGAGTTAGTTAGGATGATATCTATGAGGGTGCCCGTGTTTACGGATTTGGGGTTGTACCTGGTAGGTTCATTGATCATTTGTGTGAGATTGAGGGCATCAAGCTTAGATTGTAGGATGGTCAGGGTGTTAAGCATGTCCCAGTTTAGGTCACCTAGCAGCATGAGCTCAGAAGATCGATGGGGGGCAATCAATTCACATATGGTGTCCAGGGCACAGCTGGGGGCAGAGGGTGGTCTTTAGCAAGCGGCAACGGTGAGAGACTTGTTTCTGGAAAGGTTGATTTTTAGAAGTAGAAGCTCGAATTGTTTTGGTACAGACCTGGATAGTAAGACAGAACTCTGCAGGCTATCTCTGCAGTAGATTGCAACACCGCCCCCTTTGGCAGTTCTATCTTGGCGGAAAATGTTATAGTTAGGGATGGAAATTTCAGGGTTTTTGGTAGTTTTCCTAAGCCAGGATTCAGACACGGCTAAGACATCCGGGTTGGCAGAATGTGCTAAAGCAGTGAATAAAGTAAACTTTGGGAGTAGGCTTCTAATGTTAACATGCATGAAACCAAGGCTTTTACGGTTACAGAAGTCAATAAATGAGAGCACCTGGGGAGTAGGAGTGGAGCTAAGCACTGCAGGTCCTTGATTAACCTCTACATCACCAGAGGAGAAGTAGGATAAGGGTACGGCTAAAGGCTATAAGAACTGGCTGTCTAGCACGTTCGGAACAGAGAGTAAAGGAAGCAGGTTTCTGGGCACGATAGCATAGATTCAAGGCATAATGTACAGACAAAGGTATGGTAGGAAGAGAGTACATTGGAGGTAGACCTAGGCATTGAGTAATGATGAGAGAGATATAGTCTCAACCAGGTGATGTCATCGCATATGTGGGAGGTGGAACAACATGGTTGGTTAAGGCATATTGAGCAGGGCTAGAGACTCTATAGTGAAATAAGACCATAATCACTAACCAGGTCAGTAATGGACAAGGCATATTGATATTAGGGAGAAACATGCGTAGCCAAGTGATCGTATGGGTCCAGTGAGTGGTTGGGCTGGCTGAGGACACTGCGATTCAGACAGTTAGCAGGCCGGGGATAGCAAGCTAGCAGTTAGCAGGCCGGGGATAGCAAGCTAGCATAAGGGCCTTAGAGGGACGTCGCGATGGGGGAAAGTCTGTTTTTGCCTCCTCATGCGGTGACGTCGATAAACCAGTTGTGGAATTAGTAGGGTTCCAAGTAGCAGATGGGTCCAATTGGCAAAATGGGTCCAAGTGGTCCAAGAAACTGGCCGATGGATCAGCTAACAGTCCAATATGCTATAGATAGCTAGCAGGCCGCTGTTAGCAGAATGGGCCTTCAGGGGACGTCGCGCCTGAGGGGCCTGTTGGGCAGATTATGTCGTTATTCCAGTCGTGAAGGATCGGCGGGGTTCCATGCCCCGTACCGGCAGTAGAAGGGGTCCGGATATTGTAGCCGAGGAGTGGGCTTCTGGAGTAGCCCAGGAGCCCTAGCCGGGAGATGGGTCTAGCATGGGCTAGCTCCAGGCTAGTTGGTGCTTGCTCCGGGACGGAAACGTTAGCCAGGAGTAGCCAACCCGGGTTAGCTAGCTGCCACGATCCAGATGAAAAGGTTCAGAGTTTGCGGTAGGAATCCCGGGGATATGGAGAGAAAAATAGGTCCGGTATGCTCTGGTTTTAAACGCGTTGTACGAACTGGCGAGAGCTTTCCAGGCTAAAGGTTAGCTGATGACCGCTAGCAGTGGTTAGCTGACTGATAGCTGGTAGCTAGTTAGCTAGCTAGCTTCAGTTGAGGTATTCCAGTTCGGAGGTAAATAGAAATACTTTAGAAGAAAAAAAAACAGATCCACACCACATTGGGTGAGGCGGGTTGCAGGAGAGTACTTTGAAGTTGAGGTTTAGGAAAAATATTAAAAAGAATGCGAAGAAAAATATATAAAAATATATATACATGGGACGGGACAAGACAAAGACGTCTGACTGCTACGCATTCTTGGAATGGTATTTCCACAAATTTACTTTTAACTAGGCACACCTGTTAATTTAAATGCATTCCAGATGACTACATCATGAAGCTGGTTGAGAGAATGCCAAGAGTGTGCAAAGCTGTCAAGGCAATCGGTGGCTACTTTGAAGAATCTCAAATATATATTTTGATTTGTTTAGCACTTTTTTTTTAAACTACATGATTCTTTGTGTTTTCAATAGTTTGTCTTCACTAATTCTACAATGTAGAAAATAATAAAGAAAAAGGGAAAACCCTGGAATGAATAGGTGTGTCAACTTTTGACTTGTACTGTTGATTCTTTAAGAATATAACTTGGAAATGCCTCAAGCTTAAACTGTACCCCATCAGAACCCAAAATATACACTCTTTTGCATCAATGTTTGTGAAGAACTTAAATCGAAACAAACACTGTATGGCCTGAACATGGTTACAACTATAATTTTGATAAATCATTGCATCCATAGGTGTCTATGAATTTCAGTGGTTACAATTCTGCAGGCCCATCGCTCGGCTTTATAAACTCAGCAAGAAAAAAAAAATCCTCTCGCTGTCAACTGCGTTTATTTTCAGCAAACTTAACATGTGTAAATATTTGTATGAACATAAGAATCAACAACTGAGCCATAAACTGAACAAGTTCCACAGACGTGACTAACAGAAATGTAATAATGTGTCCCTGAACAAAGGGGGGATAAAAAATCTAAAGTAACAGTCAGTATCTGGTGTGGCCACCAGCTGCATTAAGTACTGCAGTGCATCTCTTCCTCATGGACTGCACCAGATTTGCCAGTTCTTGCTGTGAGATGTTACCCCACTCTTCCACCAAGGCACCTGCAAGTTCTCGGACATTTCTGGGGGGAATAGCCATAGCCCTCACCCTCCAATCCAACAGGTCCCAAATGTGCTCAATGGGATTGAGAACCGGGGGCTCTTCGCTGGTCATGGCAGAACACTGACATTCCTGTCTTGCAGGAAATCACGCACAGAACGAACAGTATGGCTGGTGGCATTGTCATGCTGGAGGGTCATGTCAGGATGAGCCTGCAGGAAGGGTACCACATGAGGGAGGAGGTCTTCCCTGTAATGCACAGCGTTGAGATTGCCTGCAATGACAACAAGCTCAGTCCGATGATGCTGTGACACACCGCCCCAGACCATGACGGACCCTCCACCTCCAAATCGATCCCGCTCCAGAGTACAGGCCTCTGTGTAACGCTCATTCCTTTGACGATAAACGCGAATCCGACCATCACCCCTGGTGAGACAAAACCGCGACTCGTCAGTGAAGAGCACTTTTTGCCAGTCTTGTCTGGTCCAGGGACGGTGGGTTTGTGCCCATAGGCGACGTCATTGCCGGTGATGTCTGGTGAGGACCTGCCTTACAACAGGCCTACAAGCCCTCAGTCCAGCCTCTCTCAGAGAGCCTGTTGCGGACAGTCTGAGCACTGATGGAGGGATTGTGCGTTCCTGGAGGGATTGTGCGTTCCTGCTGTAACTCGGGCAGTTGTTGCCATCCTGTACCTGTCCCGCAGGTGTGATGTTCGGATGTACCGATCCTGTGCAGGTGTTGTTACACGTGGTCTGCCACTGTGAGGACGATCAGCTGTCCATCCTGTCTCCCTGTAGCGCTGTCTTAGGCGTCTCACAGTACGGACATTGCAATTTATTGCCCTGGCCACATCTGCAGTCCTCATGCCTCCTTGCAGCATGCCTAAGGCACGTTCACGCAGATGAGCAGGGACCCTGGGCATCTTTATTTTGGTGTTTTTCAGAGTCAGTAGAAATGCCTCTAGTGTTTTCATAACTGTGACCTTAATTGCCTGTAAGCTGTTTGTGTCTTAACGACTGTTCCACAGGTGCATGTTCATTAATTGTTTATGGTTGAACAAGCATGGGAAACAGTGTTTAAACCCTTAACAATGAAGATCTGTGAAGTTATTTGGATTTTTACAAATTATCTTTGAGAGACAGGGTCCTGAAAAAGAGTTTACCTAAACAGGCAGGGTGACCACTTTGTTTCAACTGCAGATCCTAGCTTTAAGGCCAGGGGTGACGATGGCAGGGTTGTCACCGAGTTTCACCATCTATACAGGAAACTGGTAACCTGCTTTTGAAGGTGGTGGTAGAGTACTTTTCTGCGTCTCAAATGGCACATATTGCAGTACTTTTGACCAGAACTCTATGCGTTCTGGTCAAAAGTAGTGCACTACAAAAAGGAATAGGGTTCCACTTGGGACCTAGCCGTTCCTTGGATGACAAAGCAATTAGCTGTGGTGAAAGCAAACAGACTGGTCTAGGATGATGTGATAGTTTGTTGTCTGTCTAAAAAAAAAATCATCCTTGTGTCATGACGTGGCCCTTTTTGGGTATAGATAGTGGCTTTTCTCACTCACACACAGGTTCTGTTATCTCAGATCGTAAATTCCTGGAGGAGACTCTCTCGCAAAGGCCATACAGAAAGAGACGCATAGAGAGAACAAAGGATTTCACATGGCTAACTCCTAAATCCCCAAAATGGGGATTTGATACTAAAGGTCCACTTGTGAGGAGGTGGGAATAGTCCGTGGACTCTTAAGGGAGAGGTATGACGAGTGCGTTTCATTTGGTGACCTCCGAGAGGACAGGAAACACACAGAATTAGATCTCTGAATATGTACATTTCTCAATTATGGTGTTTGCATATAATTCTTGTATAAAATGAATGAGTAAAGATGAAACTATTTGTGAAATGTAAGGTGATAAACCTTTCAATGAAGGAGAATTGTATTCCTTTAAAGTGTAACCAAGTCATTGGCTCGCCCCCGTGAGCACAGACATGACCTGGCGTAATGGACCAGCCCTTTTCTACTGTTACGAATAAAAAACCCTCCTGAGGAAATCCTCTTCAAACCACAAAAACCTCAGACTCCGCTAAGGTTGCAATGGTTGTTGAATTCCTAACCATACCACGTGAAGCTGATGCTACACGGGTGAAAATGGTTCAACTCTGAGACTATCGATCCCGACAGAATAAGAGCAAATCTTAGATACTAATTACTAGTCTGCAGCTAGAAATTGTCAACCTGGGATGTGAAGACCGACAACTAGAGGTCGACCGATTAATCGGAATGGCTGATTTTAATTCGGGCCGATTTCAAGTTTTCATAACAATCGGTAATCGGCATTTTTGGATACAGATTATGGCCGATTACATTGCACTCCACAGGAGACTGCGTGGCAGGTTGACTACCTGTTATGCGAGTGCAGCAAGGAGCCAAGGTAAGGTGCTAGCTAGCATTAAACTTATCTTATAAAAAAAATCAATGATGATATTTCTAGTTTATCTAGCTTGTCCTGCGTTGCATATAATCGATGCGGTGCCTGTTAATTTATCATTGAATCACAGCCTACTTCGCCAAACGGGTGATTTAACAAGCGCATTCGCGAAAAAAGCACTGTCGTTGCAGCAATGTGTACCTAACTATAAACATCAATGCCTTTCTTTAAAATCAATACACAAGTATATATTTTTAAACCTGCATATTTAGTTAATATTGCCTGCTAACATGAATTTCTTTTAACTAGGAAATTGTGTCACTTCTCTTGCGTTCTGTGCAACAGAGTCAGTGTATATGCAGCAGTGTGGGTCGTCTGTGTCACGTTCCTGACCTGTTTTCTTTTGTCTTGTATTTATTTAGTTGGTCAGGGCGTGAGTTGGGTGGGTTTGTCTATGTGTGATTTTCTATGTTGGGATTTTGTGTTCGGCCTGGTATGATTCTCAATCAGAGGCAGCTGTCAATCGTTGTCCCTGATTGAGAATCATACTTAGGCAGCCTGGGTTTCACGTGTGTTTTGTGGGTGTTTGTTCCTGTGTCAGTGTTTGTGCCACACAGGACTGTTTCGGKTTTGTCACGTTTGTTGGTTGTTTTGTATTTTGAAGTGTTTTGTTGACTTTCATTAAATAATGAACACTAACCACTCTGCGTTTTGGTCCTCTCCGTCTGTCAGCGAGGACAGCCGTTACAGTCTGGCTCGTTTCGAACTGTGTGAAGACCATTTCTTCCTAACAAAGACAGCCAACTTCTCCAAACGGGGGATGATTTAACAAAAGCGCATTTGCGAAAAAAGCACAATCGTTGCACAAATGTACCTAACCATAAACATCAATGCCTTTCTTAAAATCAATACACAGAAGTATATATATTTAAACCTGCATATTTAGTTAATAGAAATKAATGTTAGCAGGCAATATTAACTAGGGAAATTGTYACTTCTCTTGCATTCATTGCRCGCAGAGTCAGGGTATATGCAACAGTTTGGGCCGCCTGGCCCGTTGCGAACTAATTTGCCAGAATTTTACATAATTATGTCAACATTGAAGGTTGTACAATGTAACAGCAATATTTAGTATTTAAATACGGTTCCGTATTTCACTGAAAGAATAAACGTTTCGTTTTCRAAATGATAGTTTCCGGATTTGACCATATTAATGACCTAAGGCTCATATTTCTGTGTGTTATTATATTATAATTAAGTCTATGATTTGATAGAGCAGTCTGACTGAGCGGTGGTAGGCAGCAGCAGGCTTGTAAGCATTCATTCAAACAGCACTTTCCTGCRTTTGCCAGCAGCTCTTCGCTGTGCTTCAAGCATTGCGCTGTTTATGACTTCAAGCCTATCAACTCCTGAGATTAGGCTGGCAATACCAAAGTACCTATTAGAACATCCAATAGTCAAAGGTATATGAAATACAAATGGTATAGAGAGAAATAGTCCTATAACTACAACGTAAAACTTTTTACCTGGGAATATTGAAGACTCATGTTAAAAGGAACCACCAGCTTTCATATGTTCTCATGTTCTGAGCAAGGAACTTAAACCTTAGCTTTTTTACATGGCACATATTGCACTTTTACTTCTCCAACACTTTGTTTTTGCATTATTTAAACCAAATTGAGCATGTTTCATTATTTATTTGAGACTAAATTGATTTTATTGACGTATTATATTAAGTTAAAATAAGTGTTCATTCAGTATTGTTGTAATTGTCATTATTACAAATATATATAAAAATAAATAAACACATTTTAAAAACGGCCGATTTAATCGGTATCGGCTTTCTTTCGGTCCTCCAATAATCGGTATTGGCATTGAAAAATCATAATCGGTCGACCTCTGCCGACAACCGCCGAAACATCTATTCTATGAGAACATTTCGGAACGGTACTCTGAAGTATCCATTTTAACCACGAAAKACTTGATCTTCAGGGAAGCAGAGAGCTAGAGAGACTCGTATGAACTCCAGACGGACGATTCCAAGAAGAGATCACGACGACACACTTGAGCGTAAATATATATTGATTGCAGTTATTCCCAAATGAGTGAGCATTCATGTGCAAAGGAGTAGCATTTCAATTAATATAATTATCAACTGTGTAGTGATTCCTTTTTTCTTTCCCGCTGTTCTCAGTCCACACCCACTTCCATTTGTCCACCAAGCCGTCATATCGGCTTAGCCCACTAGGGAACCTCCCCAATCATTTCCTTGTAACCATATCTGTTTGTTTGTTTTTGCATTTCTGTGATTATTTAGTTAGTAAATAAATGATTAAGACAATTGGTGTATGGATGATTCATAGTAAAGGCTGGGTTCGTGCAGATAACCAACAATTTACGACGTTTGGAATGAGACTAACATGAGGTAAAGAATAATTCATTAATTAGACTAATTGATCAGATATTAAATTATCTGAAGAGTTATATTAGGACAATTATAACTTTAATCTTAAGATTTCCTTGGTGCCCTGACTTCCTAGTTAATTACATTTACATGATTARWYTAATCATGTAATAATAATTACAGAGAAGTGATTTGATAAACAAGTCTTCACTTTTAATGAYGACAAAGACACRACACTTGCTAGACCTGTCAAAAGTCCTCTCAAAGTGCAGAATGGAGTCCACAACGAGCCTGATTCGCAAGTAAAAAAGTTCAGTAAACGCAGTCGTCAGATCCTGGACAGTGATGAGGCTCCAGTCGGGAAAGAACAGGCAGTCAAACAGGAACAAGAGGACAGGGCTGTCCTACCCAAGAAGGAAAAGGTAGCTACTACATTTCCCACCACATTTCCTTCTCTATGTAAACCATCTCTAATAAAAGAGATTATTTGCACACCCTGCACTGGGCCTGTATTCACAAAGCGCCTCATAGTAGGATCAGGTACCCCCTGGCCATGTAATCTTATTCATTAGAATCTAAAAGGCAAAAACAGGTTCTAGATCAGCACTCCTACTTTAAGACCCTTGAAACATATGGCCCCTGGTCTATGCAATTAAAGACAAGAGGCAAAGTGTGTGTGCACGCACACGTGTGTGTGTATATATAGATCTGAGTAAGAACTTTTGTCTTTCCCCCACAGGATGAAGTATTCMAGGCAGTCCCCAACCCCTTGTACCCTGCTGCTGCCCCCGTCACTCCTGCTACACCGGTGACCCCAGCTGCCACCCCTGAAACTGCCACGTCCACCTCACCTTCAGTAATACTCAAGCGCCGGACCGGTCAGTCTCTAAACAAGTCCCTCAGCCTCTAATAACACGCTGTTAACTATCTATCTATCTAATGCAGCTTGCATTTTCAAAGGTGTTTGAAAAATGAAAAACACTCGTATATCTGGTCTTACTCGTTGCAGGAACGTGGGAATTATTACTAAAAGTAAAGAGAAGCTTGCTCACAAGTTGTTTGAAAAAGGAATTAGGCTGCATAATTACACACATGTGCTCAGTAGTAATGCATCTCTATTTTTCTGTGTCATCTCTGTCGCAAGGAAGCAGTTCCCAAAGAGAAAAGCTGGAGTGGGGAGTGGCAGTGAGGAGGAGGTGAAGAGGAACAAGGACGCCGAGGCAAGTGAAAAAAAAGGTTGACAGCACAGGTAAGGTTTATTTTCTCCCATTTACAAGTGTGTTGCTTCTTACCCCTTGTATTGCATCACTATATTTCTCTCTTTCTCTGTAGAGAATGAAGAGGAAGCGATGGAGGTGGGAGGAGGGGGGGGGGGGGAGTGTGGATACGCTAAGGTAGCGCTTAGAGAAAAAAACAGAGCAGAAAGAGACCGGTGAAGACTAAAGACGAAGAGAAGGAGAAAGAAATTGATGTGAAAGAGACCATGACCGAAAAGGTGGAGGATGATGGAAAGAAGTTGAAGGAAAAAGAGAAGGGAAAAAGGCCTAAAACTCCAAAGATGGCAGTAAAGGATGACAAAGAAAAGCAGAAAAGTCTTAAAAATGAAAAGGCAGTAAAGGAGCCGAAAGAAACTGAGGACAAAGTGTCACAAAGCCCCCAAGCCAAGAAAGCCCCTATCAGCAATTTCTTTGGTGAGATTTTTCCCCACACACTTACTTCCTCCCTAGCACTGAAACATCCTATATGAATGAGTTTGCTCTCTGCAGTTTGTTTAGAAGAAACCTGCAGGAGAAACAAGTGTGTCAAATGGCATCCTATTCCCTATATAGTGCACTACTTTTGACCAGAGCCGTATAGGCCCAAACAATTTTAGTGCATTATATAGGGTGCCATTCGGGCCTTAACCTAACTTTGCTATGGGAAGTTTAGAAGAAATCTGAAGTGGTGTAAGAGGCTTATAAGCTGCAGAGATGGCAGTGGAACAAGTAAATGGAACATGCTTTGTACTTCTCTGTTATCTAGCTCCCAGGAAAGCAGCTGTGAAGATGGAGAAACCAGAGGAGAAAAGCGTGGAAGACAAAAAGGAGTAAAAGCGTGGGAAGACAAAAAAAAGTGTAGAAGACAAAAAGGAGAAGAGCGAGGGGTACAAAAAGAAGAGCGAGGGAGAAAGAAAGCTGAGCGCGGAGAAGGGGAAGAGGTGGCTAGTATCACTGAGGACGTTAAAGACAAGAAAGGGTAAGAGGGAGACAACTGCCAATAATGCATATATTTACTTTACACCAGTGGTCACCAACCGATCTCCAAGCCATTCCTTTTTTAAATTATTGTTTTGTACTTTTGACCTGTTTTTCCTCCCTAATTTTGTGATTATCCAATCTGCCAAGCCACATTGCTTCTTGACACACTGCTCCCTTGACCCGGAAACCAGCCGCACCAATGTGCCTGAGGAAACACCGTTCAGCTGGGCTACACCATTTTGTGATGCAAAACATGGGCTAGGCTACATGATGCATGCGACAGATTTGAAAAAGTTGCACACACAAAAAAAAGGCATGTGCTGTGCATCATTCACAAGTGATAATATTCTCACCATTCAGACTATTCTCAATTTAATCTTGTCTTTAAATGTGTGTGAAATGTGTTTTGATTTCAAATGGGACATTTATCATGCACCTGTCAGAGCAGGGGCAGTGTAAAAACAAAAGACGTCATCGGTATGCACTTGAATAGCAAAGGACGCTTTTCCCACTGCTCATTTTCATGCCAGCCAGGCAGGCTACTCTAGTTGTAAAGATTTAGAAAAGTGCTTAATCTATGGAAAGTTGAGAAATAAATATAATAGTCCTAGCCTATAGAAAGCTAATGGGTCCTCTATTAAAAAGAGGCCATCAAATCTGTTTTCTCATGCAATTGCCTAGCCTATAGAAATGTGCCGCATAAACACTTTATTCCCCACATCAACCAGTTATGAGGAGCTGGCTCTCGCTGCCAAACAGGTTCCACTCAAACTCGGAATACCAGGGCACTCATTAAGTGTAATTTCATTTGTATTGATGTCTGAGTGATTTAGAAGGACAATAGAGTGCTGAGTACTGGGCATTAGCGACTGGCTGTTAAGCAAGTTTGGTAGGCTACTAACGACCATCAGAGACATCAGAGCAGTTTTGGAGAAGCCTAGATACCGTGGCTCAATGGTCATGTGGAATTTCACTGCGGTCATGACTCCTGACTGCCGTTGTGGGGGTAATACACTTAAGTGGTAGTACAGAGGAGAAAAATCCCAGGGAAATCAAGTTAGTGGCAGCTGTACAAATAACTAATCCAAAGGACTTTGACTTTTCAAACAAATCAAATTTTATTTGTCACATGCGCCGAATACAACAGGCATGCTTACTTTACAAGCCCTTAACCAAAAATGCAGTTAAGAAGATATCTCCCCCCCCAAAATAATAAGAGATAAGAATAACAAATGATTAAAGAGCAGCAGTAAACAACAATAGCGGGGCTATACACTGGGGGTACCGGTACAGAGTCAATGTGCGGAGGCACCGGTGTCGAGGTAATATGTTCATGTAGGTAGAGTTATTAAAGTGACTATGCATAGATAGAGTAGCAGCAGTGTTCCAGATGGGGGGGGGGGGGGCAATGAAAATAGTCTGGGTAGCCATTTGATTAGATGTTCAGGAGTCTTATGGCTTGAGGGTAGAAGCTATTTAGGAGCCTCTGGGACCTAGACTTGGCACTCTGGTACCGCTTGCCGAGCGAGAGAGACCAGTCTATGACTAGGGTGGCTGGAGTCTTTGACCATTTTTAGGGCCTTCCTCTGACACTGCCTGGTATAGAGGTCCTGGATGGCAGAAAGCTTAGCCCCAGTGATGTACTGGGCCGTACGCACTACCCTCTGTAGTGCCTTGCCGTCGGAGACCGAGAAGTTGCCATACCAGGCAGTGATGCAACCCGTCAGGATGCTCTCGATGGTGCAGCTGTAAAACCTTTTGAGGATCTGAGGACCCATGCCAAATATTTTCAGTCTCCTGGGGGGGGGGTTGGTTTTGTCGTGCCCTCTTCACGACTGTCTTGGTGTGCTTGGACCATGTTAGTTTGTTGGTGATGTGGACGCCAAGGAACTTGAAGCTCTCAACCTGCTCCACTACAGCCCTGTCGATGAGAATGGGGGYGTGCTCGGTCCTCCTTTTCTTGTAGTCCACAATCCTCTCCTTTGTCTTGATCATGTTGAGGGAGAGGTTGTTGTCCTTGCACCACATGGTCAGGTCTCTGACCTCCTCCCTATAAGCGGTCTCATCATTGTCGGTGATGAGGCCTACCACTGTTGTGTCATCGGCTAACTTAATGATGGTGTTGAAGTCGTGCCTGGCCGTGCAGTCATGAGTGAACAGGGAATACAGGAGGGGACTAAGCACACACCCGAGGGGGCCCCCGTGTTGAGGATCAGCGTGGCGATTGTGTTGTTACCTACCCAGTTGCAGAGGGAGGTGTTTAGTCCCAGGGTCCTTAACTTAGTGATGAGCTTTTAGGGCACTCTGGTGTTGAACGCTGAGCTGTAGTCAATGAATAGCATTCTCACATTGGTGTTTATTTTGTCCAGGTGTGAAAGGGCAGTGTGGAGTGCAATAGAGATTGCATCATCTGTGGATCTGTTGGTGCAGTATGCAAATTGGAGTGGGTCTAGGGTTTCTGGGATAATAGTGTTGATGTAAGCCATGACCAGCCTTTCAAAGCWTTACATGGCTACAGAYGTGAGTGCTACGGGTCGGTAGTCATTTAGGCAGGTTACCTTAGTGTTCTTGGGCACAGGGACTATGGTGGTCTGCTTGAAAAATKTTGGTAATACAGACTCAGTCAGGGGTAGGTTGAAAATGCCAGTGAAGACACTTGCCAGTTGGGTCAGCGCATGCTCAGGGTGCACGTCCTGGTAATCCGTCTGGCCCTGCGGCCTTGTGAATGTTGACCTGTTTAAAGGTCTTACTCACGTCGGCCAAGGAGAGCGTGATCACACAGTCGTCCGGAACAGCTGATGCTCTCATGCATGTTTCAGTGTTACTTTCCTCGAAGCGAGCATAGTAGTTATTTAGCTCGTCTGGTAGGCTCGTGTCACTGTACAGCTCTCGGCTGTGCTTCCTTTTGTAGTCTGTAATAGTTTGCAGGCCCTGCCACATCCGACAAGCGTCGGAGCCGGTGTAGCACGATTCGATCTTAGTCCTGTATTGACACTTTGCCTGTTTGTTGGTTCGTCGGGGGGCATAGCAGGAATTCTTATAAGCTTCCGGGTTAGAGTCCCGCTCCTTGAAAGCGTAGCTCTACCCTTTAGCTCAGTGTGAATGTTGCCTGTAATCSATGGCTTCTGGTTGGGGTATGTACATACAGTCACTGTGGGAACGACATCCTCGATGCACTTATTGATAAAGCCAGTGACTGATGTGGTGTACTCCTCCATGCCATCTGAAKAATCCCTGAACATATTCCAGTCTGTGCTAGCAAAACAGTCTTGTAGTTTAGCATCTGCTTCATCTGACCACTTTTTTATAGACCGAGTATCTGGCGCTTCCTGCTTTTAATTTTTGCTTGTAAGCAGGTATCAAGAGGATATAATWATGGTCAGATTTGCCAAATGGAGAGCGAGGGAGAGCTTTGTAAGTGTCACTGTGTGGAGTAAAGGTGGTCTAGAATTTTTTYCCATCTGGTTGCACATTTAACATGCTGATAGAAATKAGGTAAAACTGATTTAAGTTTCCCTGCATTAAAGTCCCCGGCCACAATGAGCGCCACCTCTGGATGTTTGCTTATGGCGATATACAGCTCATTGAGTGCGGTTTTAGTGCCAGCGTCGGTCTGTGGTGGTATGTAGACAGCTACGAAAAGTACAGATAAACTCTCTAGGTAGATAGTGTTGTCTACAGCTTATCATGAGATAATCTACCTCGGGCGAGCAAAACCTTGAGACTTCCTTGGATACCATGCACCAGCTCTGTYTTAGCAGAGGCTGCTGTTCTATTCTGCCGATAGTGTATAACCCACCAGCTGTATGTTATTAATGTTGTCRTTTAGACACGACTCGGTGAAACATAAGGTATTACAGTTWTTAATGTCCCGTTGGTAGGATAAACGTGCTTTCAGTTCGTCCCATTTATTTTCCAGCGATTGAACGTTAGCTAGCTGGACGGAAGGCAAGGGCAGATTAGCCACTCGTCGCTTGATCCTCACAAGGCACCCTGATCTCTCTCCGCAAAATCTCAGTATCCTTTTCCAGTGAATCCCAGGGATCTGGGCCTGGTCGGGTGTCTATATCCCTCCTGTCCGACTCATTGAAGAATAACTCTTTGTCCAGTTTGAGGTGGCAATCCCAGTTTTGATGTCCAGAAGCTCCTTTCGGTCATAAGAGACGGTAGCAGCAAAATTATGTACAAAATAAGTTACGAACAACGCGAAAACAAAACAGCACAGTTGGTTAGGAGCCGATGCATAAAGCTAACACAATATGATGCCCTGTCACCTTATTAATTCAGTCGCTTAATTAGATTAACTAGCAARTTAAACTTAGGGGTCACATTAAAGCAGAATTCTGCGTTTTGAACAAAGGAGAAAAATAACGCATAACTTTTTTTTGTAAAAACAAATGTAAAATGCTTGGCATCAGACTAATTTCGTGCATCAGTTGCACTTCTCCACTCAAATGAGAAATCGCAAACGAGCATTCAATCAGCAGACAGCGCTCTAACTGATGTGTAGCAACTGTTCTCAGTCATGGTGTGGGGTGGCATGGTGTGGGGTGGCATTTCTTTGTGGGGCCGCACAGCCCTCCATGTGCTCGCCAGAGGTAGCCTGACTGCCATTAGGTACCGAGATGAGATCCTGAGAGCCCTTGTGAGACCATATGCTGACACATGCACATTTGTGGCCTGCTGGAGGTCATTTTGCAGGGCTCTGGCAGTGCTCCTCCTTGCACAAAGGCGGAGGTAGCGGTCCTGCTGCTGGGTTGTTGCCCTCCTACGGCCTCTTCCACGTCTCCTGATGTACTGGCCTGTCTCCTGGGTAGCGCCTCCATGCTCTGGACACTACGCTGACAGACACAGCAAACCTTCTTGCCACAGCTCGCATTGATGTGCCATCCTGGATGAGCTGCACTACCTGAGCCACTTGTGTGGGTTGTAGACTCCGTCTCATGCTACCACTAGAGTGAAAGCACCGCCAGCATTCAAAAGTGACCAAAACATCAGCCAGGAAGCATAGGAACTGAGAAGTGGTCTGTGGTCACCACCTGCAGAATCACTCCTTTATTGGGGGTGTCTTGCTAATTGCCTATAATTTCCACCTTTTGTCTATTCCATTTGCACAACAGCATGTGCAATTTATTGTCAATCAGTGTTGCTTCCTAAGTGGACAGTTTGATTTCACAGAAGTGTGATTGACTTGGAGTTACATTGTGTTGTTTAAGTGTTCCCTTTATTTTTTTGAGCATTGTATTTTCTGTCTAGGAAAACTATAGTTGCACGTCCCTGATCACTCTATTGAAGCAAGAGGTTGACTTTTAGTATAAAACGCGACCCCTGTCAATACACAGCTGCACTCACCTGCTCCCGCTTTCTCCCCTTGTGCCATTTACAAACACATGATTGGCTCAACTGTTCTGGTGAACTACGGTAAGTTTCATAATGTGACCGGTGAAATTAACTCCATCTGCTTTATCTCCTACAGTATTGCACAAGTTGACTGCGGGTATTTACTTAAAGTAGCTACGTATTAAAATKTATTAAAACTTTAAAGAAATGGTTTCAACGGTATTGACAAATCATCCAGTGGCTATTTCCAAATACCCGGATATACGGTGTTTACCGTCCATGCCTATAACTTCCATCGTCAGCCAAGTAAAATACATCAGCCTAAAGTCGACAAATTAAAACGGTAGAAAATGTCTTGACGAAAATGCAGCTTCTTTCAATCGCGTTCATCTCTACAACGCCCGTCTGCCTCCCTTTTCTATCGGTCTTGATTTGAGCTAGTGAAGTGCAACATTGTGTCAAATCAATCAACTGGGTGCCACCCAAAGCTGTGACATTGTATCAACTAGCCTATTCCGGGCCAGCAGTTTCCTGCACGACAGCTGTTTTTGCGCAAGGGAAAAGTGTTCAGGTATTTTATGTTTCCACTGGATATATAGGATCATTAGATCATAATATTTTGCTCTTTCACACCGAGGCTTGGTGATTATCGAGGCCAGGAGAGTGTTATAAAGATATTTTCAAGTACTGTGAGGAACTATTGTTGTCATTCACAATGGATGAACAAATAATACTTTGTTGACTTACTGTGTGAGGTGAAGAAAAAATTACTGAGAAGCTCAKCTCATTAGTGATGGTGCTTAAAGACAATCAGAAATCAGACAATCCCAGCAGCTTTGCTGTTTTTGACACTCAAACTGGTGCTCCTGGCAGCTACTACCATACCCCGTTCAAAGGCACATTCACCCACCGAATGGCACACAATCAATGTCTCAAGGCTTAAAAAGAATTTGAACTCTCATCCCCTTCATCTACACTGATTTGAAGTGGATGATTTAACAGGGGACGTCAGTAAGGGATCATAGCWTTCACCTGGATTCACCTAGTCAGTCTGCCATGGAAAGAGCAGGTGTTCCTAATGTCATGAGATTGGGGAGAAAAAAAGTGTAAAATTACAACAACAAAAAGACCCCAAAAAAGTCTTTATTTTCACCATTATTGAACTGATTCTGTTACAACAAGTATTTCTGGTGAGTATTTTTCTGGATMACTGTGCTCATCCCTAGTTTGGGCTCAGACGGACAGATGCAATGCTATTTTAAACATTTGGACCGGATACCGATCTGTAGCAGTGAACCGTAACATCTCTAGTATTTTTTGTATGCATGGGCGGTATAGCGTGTTTTGTATTTTACGATATACCGGTATTAATGCACGGACCGGTTAGGGTTTTTACTTTACGGTATTTGAATGTTTGTTTTGTTAAAGGTGATACGCCGTGTGTAACATCCATTTTTATAGTTTACTTCGCTACTTCAGACATCTCTCTCAGCATGCCGCTTTCCATACAGACCTAGCCCCGCCCCCTGTCACTCAAGGAGCGCACGTGTTGTTCCTAGACCATGCGACACTTGCGTTCAGTCTGCATGGTCAATGCAGCGTATGCAGCAATGTTGATGACAATGATGCTGTTTTCATTTTGCTTCTTAGTATAAAACCAATGGAGTTGTATAATTACACTATTAGTTTGTTTCTTACATCTGCGAACAGCTAGTTTGTCTTTTCTTAGCAAGTTGGGCCTAAATCTTGTTAGCTGCTAATTGTTAGCCACTAACGCTAATCGCTAGCTAGCTAATAAATGTACTGAGTCAGAGCAAAGGTAATTAGCTAACGTAAACTCACCCCATTCCGTACAAATGTGCGCAACCGCAACATTCATACGAGGCTACAAAGAAAACTAATGGGACTGTAGCGACTGTGTTGACTTCAAAATTGGGGGTGTGAACTACGTTTCTATTCAAGCGTTGATCGACATGGTAATGGCTCTATAGTATTGGAGAAAAGTTGAAAAAACAGACCCTCCGTTATCCATCTCTCTCCTTCTCACTATCACGCATTAGTTTCGCTTCCCCACCCGCCATTTTTTTAAAGGCCCGACGGAGCTAATTGCCTTGTTGAATTATGCAGAAACAGGCAGCGTGCGGGTCATGTAATTGATTATGTTGGAAAGGGGAGAAATTGTGCTTTACAATGGTATTGACATTACTGTTGATCTGGAAGTATTACATTTTGGGGCGCTAAAATAAGGTCAATTGTACGGACCAAGGCGATTTACAAAAGTGAGTGAGTTTACATTATACAGCCTGATAATAGCAGTGATTGTGTAGACTTAAATCAGCATGTTATTTGTGCAACAGTATCTTCTAAATCAGAGGAATAAGCAAAGCAAGAACATGTTGGCTACATGAAGTAGCTAAGAGCGAACGTTACATTTTGACAAAGATTACAGGGTCCCCTAGGAAACACTTGTCAACACTTTGGTTCCTACCCTGTCACAATAACTCTTCCCTGGCATTTTTATTCATTGTCATGTCAAACACTATTCAAATTGCCCCCTATTATATTGTAAGTATAGAATGATTACGCTAATTATATTTCCATGATTCCAACTGTTCACCCAAACATGCAACATTTGGTCAAAAATAAGGCCTAGATAGTTTCCCCCCCAATTTCGTGGTATCCATTTGGTAGTTAGTCCTGTCTCATCACTGCAACTCCCGTACGGACTCGGGAGATGCGAAGGTCGAGAGCCGTGCGTCGTCTGGAACAACCCAACCAAGCCCACTTAACCCGGAAGCCAGCCGCACCAATGTGTCGGAGGACACCTTGGTGCACCTGGCGACCTTGTCAGCGTGGTCTGCGCCCGGCCCGCCACAGGAGTTGCTAGTGCGCGATGGGACAAGGACATCCCTGCCGGCCAAACCCTCCCCTAACCCGGATGACGCTGGGCCAATTTTGCGCTGCCCCATGGGTCTCCCGGTCGTGGCTGACTGCTACAGAGCCTGGACTCGAACCCAGTATCTCTAGTGGCACTGCAATGCCTAGACCACTGCGCCACTCGGGAGGCCCTAAGGCCTTGATTGTTTGTCCGTATCGTCCAGCCTACGTGAGTGTGGAAATTAACTCAAATGAGTACAGGAAATGCAGAAATGTATCATATTTATTTTTGGTTGAATTGAACAGTATAAAACAGTCAGAATGGAGAAAGACCCATTTGAAATCACTTGTATGTGTTGTCACCCAAGGGTCACACACTACTCATGAATACCGGCATTTCTTTTTCAAATACCGTGATATGATATTTTGGCCATATCGCTCACCCCTATATGCATGTTCATTTCTCAGGGTGCTTCCCTAATGGCAACCTATTCCCTATAAAGTGCACTACTTTTTACCTGAAATGTTTTCTTCATTGAGTTGAATAGTGCATTGTATACTGTATTAATGTCAATTGTTTCTCCCACCAGACAGAAGACGGACCAGGCCCAGTACGACCCGTCCAGACCCAACTACCACCCGGTGGACAACGCCTGCTGGGGGTGGGGACAGAGGTACGTCCAACCCCCTTGTCACAATTTCACACCCCTCTGTTATATACCTCAACCTGGGTCGTGTTCACTAGGTACTAAACGAAAGCAAAGGGGACGAATCGGAGAGGGACTACCTGAACTTGTCCAACAAATGCTTGTTTTAGTTTTCTGTTCCAAATTGTTTTGCGACAGTGTGCATTTATGAATACTAAATATTGAACAACCTGCACAATACTTTGATTTACATAATGTCTCTCAATGGAGGTGTTTTGACTCTCATTTTCTCTTTCACAGGGTCCCTTATTCAGCTGTTTCATGTACCTTTGAGAAGATTGAGGAAGACTGGCAGGTAAGCTTTTTCCCTAATGTTTGTGCATGTGGAGCTGGCAGCAACTACATTAGCTATTGGCCCAGTTGCAGGATGCAACCTAACCTATTGAGATGAGTCAGATGGTCTGTGTCCCAAATGGCATCCTATTTCCTACATAGTGCAGTTCTTTTGACCAGAGCACTGGTCAAAAGCTGTGCATTATATAAGGAAGAGGGTGCTTATAAGCTCTGGTCAAAAGTAGTGCCCTATAGGGAGTCATTTGGGACGCAGGCAGAGTGTAGATGAGTCCGATGTGTGTGCTGAGTTGAGTTTTCTCTCTTTCTGTTCTTCCTCAGAGGACCTGCTGAGCTGTGTTTACCTGTCTCAATCAGTTGGGTCCTGCTTACCTGGGACTGGAGCTGGGAGTGGGAGAAACTGTACTGATGAAAGCTGTTGCCCAAGCAATTGGTAAGGGACATACACTTGCATGTGAGCACACACACAAACTTTTGCACAAGTAACTGGTATGACACACGTACTCAAACACACCTTTGTTATTAATTCTCTTACTTTGCTTTCGGGCTTAGAATTTTATCACATCTTACTGTTTTTATTTTTCTTGTTGCCAGAGCGACAGTTGGACAAAATCAAGGCAGAGGCTGCAGAGAAGGGCGACTTGGGGTTGGTGGAGGAGAGTTCCCGTAGCAACCAGAGAATGTTCCAGCCAGCCAATCTGACGGCAGGGGGCGTGTTCAACAAACTGAAAGACATCGGGAACATGAGTGGGAACTCTGAGTTTTGTCTGTCTGATGTTTACATTAACATCCTCAATGTTTTTGATACATTTACTGATTAAAAACCACAGTCTTCTGMTGTCCAGGGAATGGAATGATGAGTTGATTTGTAATCAGTCTAGAATTTGATGAAAAGGCATGGATTCCTTTATGCTTTTCGTCAGTTAGATACTAATATCTAGTGTGCATCTCAAATGGCATCCCTATATAGTTCACTACTTTTGACTTGGGCCCTGGTCAGAAGCAGTGCACTATATACAGTGCCTTCAGAAAGTATTCATACCCTTTATTCAAAATGTTGTCACAGCCTGAATTCGAAAGTGATTAATATTTTTTGCTCACCCGTCAACACACAATACCCCATAATGACAAAGTGAAAATGTTTTTATAAATGTTTGCAAATGTATTGAAAATGAAATATAGAAATATCATTTCTATAAGTATTCACACCCCTTTGCGATGACACTCCAAATTGAGCTGAGGTGCATCCAATTTCCTTTGATCATCCTTGATGTCACTACAACTTGATTGGAGTCATCCTGTGTCCAATTCAGTTGTTTGGACATGAATTTGAAAAGACACACACCTGTCTATATAAGGTCCCACAGTTGACCGTGCATGTCAGGGCAGAAACTATACCATGCAGTCCAAGAAACTGTCCATAGATCTCCGAGATAGGATTGTGATGAGGCATAGATCTGGGGAAGGATATAAAACAATTTATTATAGAGTTGAAAGTTTCCAAGAGCACAGTGGTCTCCATCATTGGGAAATTGAAAAAAATAGGGGAGATGACCAAGAACCCAATGACCACTCTGACAGAACYACGTGGCTGCGATGGGAGAACCTGCCAGACGGAAGCCACTCTTGAGAAAATGGCACATGCTGGCACGCCCAGAGTTTGTAAAAAGGCATGTGAAAGACTGTTTTAACCATTTTGTCTGAGTGCAAAGCTCTGTCTGGAGAAAACCAGGCACAGCACATCTAACACCATCTAACACCATTTTTTAGTCATGTTTATAAATAGTTATTGTGGTCGAATATGGTGGCAGAGTCAGCAAAAATATCCGGACGTTCTGGGAAAAAGATGCTACGTTAGCACAATGTATAACCACTGATTTCAGCTCTAAATATGCACATTTTTCAAACAAAACATAAGTGTATGTATAACCTGATGTTATAGGATGTAATCTGAGGAAAAAAGGTAGTGATAAGGAATTAATTATTTTTGCTGGTTTATTTCGCCTAACTTATCCACGTTACGATTTGCCTATCTGCTAAACGAAGCGCTTATAGAATGATGCGGTAGTGTGGTAGGGCACTTGTAGTAAGTCTAATATAATGCTATATTGTGTTATTCGCTGTAAACACTTAACAAAAATTCTCAAATATTGGCTGGATTACACAGATGCTTGTCTTTTCCATTGCTGGTAACAGATGTTTTCCAGAAATGTTTTATGATCGAGTTTCTAAGATATTCCACCGTTGGTTCTCTATAATTACTAGCTTTGACGCTTCGGTGCTATTGTTCTGACGTGTACTGTAGATGGTACTGACAATGTAAAAACTGATTTATAGCTCAAATATGAAATATTTTGACAAAACATAGATTATTTGGTTAACATGTTATAAGACTGTCATCTGATGAAGTTGTTTCTTGGTTAGTTAGGTTGGCTTTGTGCATGCTACCTGTGCTGTGAAAAATGTCTGTCCTTTTTTGTATTTGGTGGTGAGCTAACATAAATATACGTGCTGTTTTCGCTGTAAAACATTTAAAAAATCGGACATGTTGACTGGATTCACAAGATGTGTATCTTTCATTTGCTGTATTGGACTTGTTAATGTGTGAAAGTTAAATATTTCTCTAAAATATTTTTTGAATTTCGCGCTCTGCCTTTTCAGTGGAATGTGGGAGGAGTTCCGCTAGCGGAACCCCGGGGCCAGACAGGTTTAAGAAAATCTGCAAGGAAGAATGGGAGAAAATCCACAAATCCAGATGTGCAAAACTGATACGGGCATACCCAAGATGACTCAGAGCTGTAGTCGCCGCAAAAGGTGCTTTTGCAAAATATTGACTCAGGCGTGAAGACTTATGTAAATGAGAGATTTCTCTATTTCATTTTCAATACATTTGCAAAATTTCAAAAAACGTGTTTTAAATKTTTCATTTTCGGGTATTGTGTGTAGCTGGGTAAGCAAAACAAATATATTTCATCCATTTTGAATTCAGGCTGTAACACAACAAAATGTGGAATAAGTCAAGAGGTATGAATACTTTCTGAAGGCGGGTGACATTTGGGACATAAGCCCTAGTCCTGTGGTAGTTCTTTACTCCTTTTCTCTGCATCCTCTTTCCTTTCGTATCCTCTCCTTTCCCACGCTCCCTCTGAATCTCTTGGCCCTCTCTCTCGCTCTCTCTGCAGGCCACGAATAAGAAGATTGACACCATCAAAGGTCTCTATATGTAGCCTGCCGCTTCTCTGAGGCCAGATACATTGTCAGATAATCTGCCTTCACTTTACTACTGGTCAACCTGAGCATCTCTCAAATGGCTCACTACCTTTGACCAGAGCCCTATTGGCCAGAAGCAGTATACTACAAAGGGAATAAGGTGCGTTTTTGGGATGTACTTAACACCTGTCGCTCTGCACTCTTTGAGCATTGGCCTTTTGTTCAAATGTTCATGTCGTACATTTTTGGTTCCAAGCACCTTTTTTTCTTGGTTTAGATGAGGATTTAGAGTGGAGCATGTTTTCTTCCTTCACTAGTCAATCCGAACCTTGTATTACACCTGTCTGTCCATTCACAAGCAGCTGGTCGTCACAGTAACAGATTAAGATGATACCTAACTTTAAAAAAAAAAAATACCACTGTCAAAGCAGCACAACATCAGTGTATGTTAAAAACAGTCTGATTTCAGATTGCCATGTCTGTATTGGTTGGTTGACAGGTCTCTGGCAGGGAAGCTGAGGATAGGCTTGGCTGAGCAGAGTGTACTGGCTGCCCTGAGTCAGGCTGCGTGCCCTGACTCCTCCAGGACAATGTGAGCCAGCTAACGTTTTTTCAACGTTCACACAGCGTGACCACCACCACAACATCATCACAATGTTTACACGACATTTCCTCCAACTGTTATCACCTTTTCACAATGTTACTTCAAAAAATGATCATATGATTTCACAACATTATCACAGTGTTTTCGTCACATTTTCACAATACGACCACAACATTACCCCTCAACGTTTCCCCAACATTATTACAATATAACCTATACATATGAAAACAATGTCTTCCTTTTATTGTGACTGAGACATTGGTTCATGTGCAATTCTAGACTTCCCTCCAGCGGTGAACGATGCAGGGAAAGGAATGAGTGCAGGAGAACAGAAAGCCTGGATAGAGGAGAAGAGCCCTGTCCTTAAACACACCTACTGGTACTGTACACCTCTAACCCCACTGTATATACTCACTCACAGCACATTCCCTAAGTACCACCTTACCTACACCCTGATTTGTGTCCCAAATGAACACCCCGTTGCCTATGTATATCAGTGGTTCTCTTTCTTTGGTTACTGTACAAACCAAGTGCATTTTGCTCTGCCTGGAGTACTAGTGCCCCCGGTTGAGAACCAGTGCACAATAGTGCACTACTTTAGACCAGGGCCCTATAGTGTACCATTTTGGGACATACTGATTCACTCTATTGACTGACTCTTACTGGTGATGTTTTCTTGCTTGTCCACTCCAGTGAGATGCCCAACTATGATGTCATCATCCCAGTACTGATGGAGGGCATAGATGAACTGCCCAACCACTGCAAACTCACTCCAGGTACAGTACTGTGTGTGTGTGTGTGTGCTGATTTATGACACCCTCCTCTCCCCCACCTCAGGTGTGCCACTGAGGTCCATGCCGGCTCACCCCACCAAAGGTGTAGGAGAGGTGATGAAGAGATTCGACGAAGCCGCCTTCACCTGCGAGTACAAGTATGATGGAGAACGAGCACAGGTGTCTGTATTCTCACGTGCCCACAGTATGTGTGTGTGTGTGTGTGTGTGTGTGTGTGTGTGTGTGTGTGTGTGTGTGTGTGTCAACTGTGTGCCCCTGTTAGAAAACAGACATGATGCTGTTGTCTCAGGCTGTTGGGCTGTGTTAGCCCCTCCCAGTGGAAGCATTGGAGAGAGCCGTGTAACTTCTCATTCTCTATTTATCCTTCCTCAGTTTCTCCTAACCTCTCTCCTCACCTTCTCGAAGCACATTGGAGCAGAAGATCTGTCTTCCTCCGCTAGAACCTTCTTCTCCGATGCGTTTTGAGGAGGAGGCCGAGAAGAGGCCAGGAGTCAGAAAAATACAATGTAAATTCACTTGAGATTCACCCAGAGAGCAGAGTGACACCTCCTATTCGTTGTGCCTTTAAACTGCAGTGTGACTCCTGAAATGGCCAGCAGATGGAACTCTAAGATGCTGGCATCTGGAGCTTCGGTCGTACAGTTGGGCTCTGTCAATTCGTCTTTCTGTGATTCCTAGCATTCTATCTCCTCAAATTCTTCTCAACCATATTGGAGTAGAAGAGCCAAGGCCCCTCCCCTCTGGCCTTCTTCTCCAGTGGGTTTTGAGAAGGGGGCGAGGAGAGAGGATGCGAGGAAGAATCAATTGAGAAAAAGCCTTGGACACTGCCTGTCTCTCTACTCTCCAGATACGATAGGAAACTCACTCGCTGTTATTGGTTGAATGATAACTATTGATTATTGTATTTGTGCAGATCCATATTCTGGAGAATGGGGAAGTGCGTATTTTCAGTCGCAACCAGGAAGACAATACGACCAAATATCCCGATATCATCTCTCGTATTCCCACGGTAATAGTAACCCTCTCAACACTAGCACACTCCGTATGCATCCCAAATGGCACCCTATTCCCGATTTATAAGGCTCTGGTCAAAAGTAGTGCACTATATAGGGAATAGGATGCCTTTTGGGATACACTCTCAGCCAGCATCTTAGCCCCTTCATGGTGATAATTTGAATAATACCTCTCTTTCTCCCCTCTATTTCTCTCTTTCGCTCCCCTCTTTCTTTCTCTCTCCCTCCCTCTCTGCCTTCCCCTCCCCCATTTCTCTCTCACACCCCTCCCTCCCTCAGGTAAAGGAGTCTGTGGTGTCCTGTGTGCTTGACTCTGTGGCTTGGAACAGGCTGTGGCTTGGAACAGAGAAAATAAAACAGATCCAGCCATTCCAGGTGCTCACCACACGGAAGAGAAAGAGGCGAGAGGAAAGAGAAATAAGGGGGGAACATTCTCAGTATCCATGGTTTTGGTTTCTGTAATTATGTTCACAACAGCTGGATGGCTGATTAGCCCAGGCAGCTGTGTTCACAAGTTGTCTGCAGTGCTGGTGGATCATTTCCCTACCATGCTCTCCATGCTCTCCATGCTCTCCATGCTCTCCCTGCTCTCTATGCTCTCTATGCTCTCCATGCTCTCCATGCTCTCCATGCTCTCCATGCTCTCCATGTGCTCTCCATGCCTCTCCATGCTCTCCATGCTCTCTATGCTCTCTATGCTCTCCATGCTCTCCATGCTCTCCATGCTCTCCATGCTCTCCATGCTCTCTATGCTCTCCATGCTCTCCATGCTCTCCATGCTCTCTATCCTCATCAGGTGGACTGCTTTGTTTGATCCCTCGTCCTCAAGCTGTTAGGTTAAACCTGCCGGGAGTTACCTCGAGGTGGCCGTTGAGGTACACAAGCCCCCTGACTGCAACAATATGCTGAGTGAAGGGGCCAAAAGATCTAGGTTTTGAATGCTCTTTTTTAGTGTGTAGGTAGGTATGTGTATGGTCCTGTTTAGTTAGGTTGCTGTTAAATTACTTGTTTTATTTTTTTTACGGGACGTGGATGCAGCTGATATCAAGATCCAAGTGTGTGTTTGTGTGTGTGTGTGTACGCCTTTGACCTGCTGTATCTCAACGGAGAGGTGAGTCGGGATGATGATTAAGTAAGCATTTCACTGTAAGGTCTACACGCCTGTTGTGTTCGGCGCGCGTGACAAATGAACTTTGATTTGATGGGAGTTCTGGAGTCTGTTAGACATTTATTAAGTAAGCCTTGTCCCAGTCAGAACGGCCTATCCTTTTTCTGTAGCATGAGGCAGCTTGTTGTTCAAGTTTTAGCCTAGTCTTATTCATTTTGACTGAAATATCATTAAGTCTTAGTCAAGCACATTAAATGACAAAAAAATGTGAACACATCACTTAGTGAACACATCACTGACTTCCATGTGCACAAGCATGCGTGGTCTTGTCCTACATTTTTCTGCATAACATCCTATCGCGTGATTCTCTTCCCAACAGCCAAATTGCCAGAAGAAGCATTAATCTGCAGCAGATTTTAAAAAATCACATCCCTTGTCAGGGCTCCAGACTAACATTTCCCATAACTTTTTCAGTTGGTGGCACCAATTTCTTTCCACAGCGTCACGCAATAGAAAAACGTGTAATTGCCTTATGAAGTCATGTCACAGTGCTTTAGACTGTGATAGACTACTGAGATGGTAGGCTTTTCGAGAAATAAATTGTTTCATCTAACATGTCCAAGCAGGAATGCCTGATTCAACGTATGTTGATGTGCTACCTAATCCAGTGACTCATTAATTGTGGGTTTGACAATAGAGTATTGTTTTTATTTTACTATTAAAATAGGGCTTTTTTTGCTCAGTAGAGAGTGATTTGCCTTAATCATTATGTGCACTAATATCATAGGCTCATTTATTTTGGGGTTAATTCACCACAGGAAGTAAACTCAAAACACATTAGCTAGATTGCTAACCCTAAGTATAATACCCACTGCTAGTGTCCCGTGTGGCTCACTTGGTAGAGCATGGCACTTGCAACACCAGGGTTGTGGGTTCGATTCCCACGGGGGATCAGTATGAAAATGTATGCACTCACTACTGTAAGTCGCTCTGGACAGTAAATGTAATGTCCTAAACGTTGTAGCTTGCGACCCTATGTCCTCGCAATTGCGCGCTTCGCATCTTAAAGAATAATCAAACGTCTTGGTTGGAAAATAGCTGCTTTTGAGTTCAATATTAAGAGAGGACAAATAGAAATTAGACCCACAGAAAGCTGAGAGTAGTTGCAACAGTAGTTGCTTCCAAAGATGTGTATTTCCCAAATTGGATTTTTAAATGTTATAACATTGGAAGCTTTCTTCTCTCTCGTAGTGCACATCAAGTGGCTCACTCATCACAGCAGCAGGCCCCATCGAAACATGCCCAGAGGCTGGGCAGACAATTTCATTACTGGAATCATGAGGATAATGCACTTTACTGTTTGACCAAATCATGGTTTTAGCAGCCCAAAAATAGGACATTCTTAAACTTTTGATTGAGGTGACTATGTAATGAATTTTCAGCTTCCACTGATGCGACCAATAAAAAAATGTAACTCACACAGCCAAGTCAAAGGGTCGCAGAAAGTGACTAAATGGCCGCAGTCTAGAGCCCTGCCTCTTGACATATTGTAGATGTATTGTGATCAAAGTTAAGCCTTACAATTCTACTAATGTCATGCATGCTTTTGATTGGACCAAACAAATGACACTAAAAAGCTCTCAATCTCTCCAAAAACTCTTGTCCAGTCCATTTACTAGTCAGATTTTAGTCACACAGATAATTTAATCCAGTCTTGTTTTTGTAAACCAAAATGAGAAATCCTTTTCATTGAGTTATTTTTTTCCCCTGGATTTATACAGTCGTCTTGTCAATTGCCACTGACTCAAATCATATTGTATTGTTTACATGCACATGCTTAGCAGATGTTATTGCGAGTGTAGCGAAATGCTTGTGCKTCTAGTCCAGACAGTGCAGCAATATCTAACAAGTAATCTAACAATTCCACAACAACTACCTAATACACATACATCTAAGTAAAGGAATAAGAATATATAAATATATGGATGAGCAAYGACAGAGCGGCATAGGCAAGATGCAATAGATGGTATAAAATACAGTATAAAGATATGAGATGAGTAATGCAAGATATGTAAACATTATTAAAGTGACTAGTGATCCATTTATTAAAGTGTCCAATGATTTCAAGTCTGTACGTAGGCAGCAGCCTCTCTGAGTTAGTGATGTCTCGAGATACAAGCTGTTTTTCAGTCTCTCAGTCACAGCTTTGATGCACCTGTACTGACCTCGCCTTCTGGATGGTGGCGGGGTGAACAGGCAGTGGCTCGGGTAGTTGTTGTCTTTGATGATCTTTTTGGCCTTCCTGTGACATCGGGTGCTGTAGGTGTCCTGGAGGGCAGGTAGTTTGCCCCTGGTGATGCAGACCGCACCACCCTCTGCAGAGCCTTGCGGTTGTGGGTGGTGCAGTTGCCGTACCAGGCGGTGATACAGCCCGACAGGATGCTCTCAATTGTGCATCTGTAAAAGTTTGTGGGTTTTAGGTGACAAGCCAAATTTCTTCAGCCTCCTGAGGTTGAAGAGGCACTGTTGTGCCTTCACCACACTGTCTGTGTGGGTGGACCATTTCAGTTTGTCCATGATGTGTACGCAGAGGAACTCAACTTTCCAACTTCTCCACTGCTGTCGCGTTGATGTGGATACGGGGGTGCTCCCTCTGATGTTTCCTGAAGTCCACGATCATCTCCTTTTGTTGACATTGAGTGAGAGGTTGTTTTCCTGACACCAAACTCAGTGACCTCACCTCCTTCTTGTAGGCTGTCTGGTCGTTGTTGGTAATCACTGTTGTGTCGTCTGCAAACTTGATGATTGAGTTGGAGGCGTGCATGGACATGCAGTCATGGGTGAACAGGGAGTACAGGAGGGGGCTGAGCACGCACCCTTGTGGGGCCCCAGTGTTGAGGATCAGTGGGGTGGAGATGTTTCCTACCTTCACCACCTGGGGATGGCCCATCATGAAGTCCAGGACCCAATTGCACAGGGCGGGGTTAAGACCCAGGGCCTCAAGCTTAATGATGAGCTTGGAAGGTACTATGGTGTTGAATGCTGAGCTATAGTCAATGAACAGCATTCTTACATCGGTATTCCTGTTGTCCAGATGGGATAGGGCAGTGTGATGGCGATTGCATCGTCTGTGGACCTATTGGGGCATTAAGCAAATTGAAGTGGGTCTAGGGTGACCTGTGAGGTAGAGGTGATATGATCCTTGACTAGTCTCTCAAAGCACTTCATGATGACAGAAGTGAGTTCTACGGGGCGATAGTCATTTAGKTCAGTTACTTTTGCGTTCTTGGATACAGAACAATGGTGGCCATCTTGAAGCATGTGGGGACAGCAGACTGTGCTAAGGAGAGATTGAATATGTCCGTAAACACACCAGCCAGCTGGTCTGCGCATGCTCTGAGTACGCGGCTAGGGATGCTGTCTGGGCCGGCAGCCTTGCGATGGTTAACACGTTTAAATGTCTTACTCACGTCGGCCACGGAGAAGGAGAGCCCACAGTCCCTGGTAGTGGGCTGCGTTGGTGGCACTGTATTATCCTCAAAGTGGGCAAAGAAGGTGTTTAGTTTGTCTGGAAGCAAGACGTTGGTGTCCGTGACGTGGCTGTTTTTTGTTTCTTTTTGTAGTCTGTGATTGTCTGTAGACCCTGCCACATACGTCTCGTGTGTGAACTGTTGAATTGCGACTCCACTTTGTCTCTATACTGACATTTTGCTTGTTTGATTCCCTTCCCTATGGAATAACTACACTGTTTGTATTCGGCCATATTCCCAGTCCCCTTTCCATGGTTAAATGCGGTGGTTCTCGCGTTCAGTTTTGTGCGAATGCTGCCATCTATCCACGGTTTCTGGTTAGGGTAGGTTTTAATAGTCACAGTGAGTACAACATCTCTTATACACTTCCTTATAAAGTCACTCATCGAATCAGCGTATATGTCGATATTATTCTCTGAGGCTACCCGGAACATATCCCAGTCTGCGTGATCAAAACAATCTTGAAGCATGGATTCCGATTGGTCAGACCAACGCTGAATAGTCCTTAGCACGGGTACTTCCTGTTTGAGTGTCTGCCTATAGGAAGAGAGGAGCAAAATGGAGTCATGGTCAGATTTGCCAAAAGGAGGGCCAAAGTTAGAGAAGTAGTGATCCAGTGTTTTTCCAGGGTAGGTGCTACAGTCAATATGCTGATAGAATTTAGGTAGCCTTGTTTTCAAATTTGCTTTGTTAAAATCCCCAGCTATAATAAATGCAGCCTCAGGATATATGGTTTCCACTTTTCATGAAGTCCAGTGAAGTTCCATGAGGGCCGTCATGGTATTGGCTTGAGGGGGGATATACACGGCTGTGACAATAAACACATAGGTTGTTTGACTAATATTTTCGCCACTTTTCATTGACAAAATTAACACTGAGGTACACCCCCTGGACAGGATGCTAGCGTAATATATTAGACATTGAATCATTAGACATTGTTTGTAATGTTTGCAATTTCAGTGGTGTGTGTGTGTGTGTGTGTGTGTGTGTCTCAGACTCTGGTAAAGTGGCCCCTGTCCCATCGCAGGGCCCTTCTGAAGGAGAGCTTCGAGGAGAAGGAGGGAGAGTTTGTGTTCGCCCGCCCTATTGACTCAGACAACACAGACACCATCGCTGAGTTCCTGGAGCAGTCTGTTTGAGGTGTGTGTGTCAGTGTTGGACCGGTCTATTTGCTGTGTGTGTGTGTGTGTGACTGTCTGTGTGTGTGTGGGAGGGAGGGAGGGAGAGAGACGGGAGCCAACCGTGTGTTTGTGGGAGGTCAATCCTGTCTTCTGTGATCTCCTTTCTCTCCTGAAGTTGTTTAATAATGAATGTCTTAGGCTGTGTCCCAAATGACACCCTATTCCCTATGGGCCCTGGTCATAAATATTGCGCTATATAGGGAAGGGGGTTGCCATTCGGGATGCATTCTTAGTTGTATGTCCTTCTGTGGTGTGATTTTTGGTTGAATCCTCAGACTCCTGCAAGGGACTAATGGTAGAAGACTCTGGAGAAAGATGCCACTTATGAAATCGGCCAAGCGCTCTCACAACTGACTCAAGGTGCACACATGCACGCACACGTACACAAACCACACATGCATATACACATGCACGCACACGTACGCACCAGGGGTTCCTGAACTTTTTGGACCCACGACCCCATTTTGATATCCGAAAATTCTCGGATCCCAACCACGTGGGGGGAAAAATGTATGTGATTAACAGCCAACGTTAACTTTTATTTGGGGCTATGGTAGTCAATTGGAAAACATTCTAACAGTATTTTTCGATTTGTCTTCTCAACTCCCCATCACATACTTCTGATGTGGGGCTACGAGTCATTTGCAAATGTGTCAGATGTTTTAAATCTTATCTCACCACAACTAATGAGATGGGTGTGCTTGATGGGTGTGCTTGATGGGTGTGCTTGATGGGTGTTCTTGATGGGTGTGCTTGATGGGTGTGCTTGATGCATGTCGCGTTAGCGCTTCTCAAAGTCAGCGGGCGTGGTCTACAGTGCGCACCTCATCTCTGGTTTTAATGCGAACCGGCGTGTGGTTTGATTTAGTTTACAATCGAAGTTACTTGCTGCAGTATATCTCCGAGTTCTGTGCTCAGCTCTTTTGCCGCCAGTTGCTCTCAGGTTATCATACAACGCGTCCATATGGCAGAGGCAGACGCATTCATAACTAGAGAGCAGAGACCTGACCTCCGTCCCGTGATCGATGGAGCCACATCTGTGCAGAAGCCAGCCATTTGATCCCATATGGAATCTGTTAGCCACGCTGTTAGCCACTGAACATCCCCTGTGCCGTTTCATGCTCGGGAATGGTGAGACCGAACATTGTGTCCTCGTGAATAGCATCCCCCGACATGTATTGTAAACAAGGCAATTTATAGGCATCTCGGCTCTCACAACTAACGTCCGTTTGGAGTTTGGGTCATTCAGTCAGTTTCTTCTTCATTGCGAGCAATGGCATGAACGATTTGTTTAACAGTGTTGTCTGGCGAAGGTATTGATGTGAGTTTCTGTGACTCCGCCTCCCCACACATTGTTTTCACCGTATCTATTGCGGCCGGTAATTTTGAAGTCTCTGCCATAGTGTGTGGTTTCATGGCGTAGCGGGCCTAGTCATTCACTGTGGGAATGATTCAAGTCAAGTGTGGCCTTTTCCCAGGATCAAGGGCGCTCTGGTTGAATTAGATTTTTTTTAGATTTGAATCATTTTGATTTTGATTTTTAAGATGTACCACATTACAATGATTTTGAGATACAAAGATGATGTTATATATTTTTTGTATTTTGTTGGGGTGGGGGGTTTGGAAATTCTCCCGCGACCCCATTTTCATATCAGGCGACCCCACATGGAGTTGGGAACCACTGGTATACACACACACACTTACTCTCTATCATAATAACTGCTCACATGAAAACCTACCATTCATCCCTGTCTCTCCGTCTAGCTGAAGGACTATCTGGATGGGGGACAGTGGATCTGTGTGTGATTGGAGCGTATCTGGGGAAGGGCAAGAGAACAGGGACCTACGAACGATTCCTGCTCGCCCGCTACGATGAGGACAATGAAGAAATCCACTCAGTCTGCAAGGTCTGTCAGGGGTGTCTTTGTGTGTCTGCGTATGTCTGTGTGTGTACCTCCTTGCCTAGGAGGTGACTTTTTGTCTTTCTCTGTCTCGGTTGGTTTGTCTCTGAAAGGTGACACAGCGCCTCAGTCCAAATAGGATAAAGGCTTTTTGCACAGGGAATTCTTTCACAATTCTTTGTTATTCTGCTCTGCTAAATGTCTCATCTGACTTACAACAGGGGAATATATTTTTCCGGTTATTTTGTCTTTTCAGATTGGGACAGGTTTCAAGGATGAAGATTTGGAGCAGCATTACAAATTCTTAAAGGTACAGTACAGAGACGTTTGTGTTCTATGCTCGTTTGATGCGAAGCGCGGAGTTTCTTGAAGCAAATCTGCCAAAAGTCATTAGACCCAATTAACTATGAAGGCATTGTCTTTTCCAGGAGCACATTTTGCCCAAGCCCCACCCCTATCATCGTGTGGACCGATCAACAGAGCCCGATGTGTGGCTTGATGCCGTGCAAGTGTGGGAAGTGAAGTCTGCCGACCTATCGCTGTCGCCGATCTACAAGGCTGGCATGGGATTGGTTAGTAGAACTCGTCCTTGTACACTGGCTCATCAGTACTAATAATATTTGGATTTCAAGCCAGTTTAAAGTAATTTGGAAGTTAATAATTTGATTCAATGCAATTTCATCTTTGAGGGCCGACCAGTAAAGCAACCACAACAGAATCTTTAACTCAATAATCCCCTCTGCAAATCTAAAAGGTTTAGGTCTCAGGATGTTGCGACATTTCTCCGGGAACATTTTCACATTTTTTATGTCTCAAATTTCTCATGAGGATCATGCCACTTTTTGCTTCCCCTTCAAAACGATTATTTAAGAGACCTACCATGAAGCGACCATGTTACCCATAGGTGAAAAACACACTCGTATAGGCCTAAGTCAAATATTTAGGCAAAATCTCAGGACCGTATTCAGTCTGAGTAGCAGTGCTGTCCAAAAATCTTATTCACCACTTCTACTCCAAAGCTCTTTGTGGATATGGGTCCTAATCTGTGCTTTGCATTAGTACTCAACAAAGCTGTGATATCATGGTACTATGTTAGGTTAAATAAAGAGTTGCCATCCTCGAATCAATAGTTCTTCAACCTCCAGTCTTTTGGTGCAGGGTTTAAAAGGCATATTAACTGTGAAAGGAAAACCCACAATAGTCTTCCGTTTTAATGTCTTTAGCGGCAGCAAAAGTCAGACAAGTTTAGGTGAAAAGATGATTCATAGCTTTTCTTTGGCCCTCTCTGGCCTTCTCCCAGTGTGACCCAGAGAAGAGCTTCAACAGCTTGCTCAGGTTAGGGTAAGGGCTAGGGTTAGTGGATAGTTGTTTGAAGTGTTGACAATCCACAAACCATCTATTTGGAACTAGCCAAATGCTGTTTCTGTCGATTCATGTATTTTCTCCTCTCTCCCAGTGTGACCCAGAGAAGGGCGTCTCTCTTCGGTTCCACACGCTTCTTGAGGATCCGAGATGATAAAATGCCAGAGGACGCAACTTCAGGAAGACAGGTAGTTGAAGACACTGCTGTGACAGTGTATATCTCGTAGTTCCGAATTTCTCTGGTTGCATCCCAAATGTATTTCTATGCAGGGTGTCCAATCAAAAACGCTTATTTTGACAAATGGGTCAACTCAATGGTCCAAACCACATGCCCCTATCATAATCAATTCAAAAGTTATTGGAGTTTTTACCCTTGTAGGATGGCCAAAATTAGGGGGACTAAATCAATGGAGGCCAAATATTTTTTTCTAAAAAATAAGGACAATTGCACAGCATCGCATCAGCTAGGCTGGATGCTGTGAGGGAATAAAGGCTCCTTGACAGGCTCATTTCCCCGTTGAACTCGCCGTCTTTCTTCTCGAATCCGCAGGACTTAAAACAATGTAGAGGTAAGACGTATATCGATTTTGAGACTTGACATGTAGCACTTTCATATTTTGGTGTACCCTTTTCATATTCATGTGAAATTCCTGTTCTTTTTGAAGATTTCTCACAAAAACAAGTATCTGTAAAATGTCAACAGAGCACTGCGTATACCGCAAGCTTTTTTTCAAAGCCTTTTACATTTAAATTCAGCTCGTGCCATGCTAATTTATCTTTTTGCGACCCGCGGAAACAACTTTGAAGTTGAGAACCACAAAATGTAAAATCCTCAAGTTGCGGCATGCTCTTTCAACAGAGCTTTGTGATTATTATCAGATGTAGTAGGTTACAAATTCTGCCTTTTTGGATATACTGTTAATTAAATGTTAGAGAAAGACCCCACTAATGATTCAGAACATTTATAATCATATTTGTCTTGGTAAAATGTATTTTATAACACAAGGAAGTGAAATCTCATCACCAAAGCGCTTTTTCCACCCACTCTGGGCAGAGTTGGTAGACACTCTATTCTATAGAAGGAACCTACCTTCAGAGACAGAGGGTGCATCCATATTGCACCCTATTCCCAGGCAAAAGTAGTGCATTAAATAGGGAATAGGGTGCCCGTTTTCTTTCATATAAATACATCATTCTAGATCTATTCTTCCCCCCCTCTGTGTTTCAGCTTCTCCCACATATATACACACAGTACATTTTATTCTACCAATTTTGGTATTCTCTGTTTATCCCCCTGTAATTTGATATAAATTGGCCCTCGTACCTTCATGGCCACCTTATCCTCAGCTTCCAATTGGCTCATTCACCCCCCCCCCCCCCTCACTGATTTCTTTGTTCTGTCCCATTTCAGATTGCTGATTTGTACAGGGAGCAGCAGGTTGTTCAGAATTAGGGAGACAAAGCTGACCTTGAGGACTGCTACTGACCTCATCAATGGACCGGCCAGTCGCCAATGACTCGGGTGAAATCTCAATTTGTACATATATTTWAAAAAAATTATGGTAAACTTGAACAAGGCTCTGTCAATGCAAAAAAAAAAATGTTTAACTCTGTGGCTAGATCCAGGTGCTGGTTTAGACTCTGCCAATGCCATGATAATCAACATTTTGTGTGTGTTGGTGTTGAGCCTAAGGCCTATTTCTGTAAACGTATACTTAACAGCATAAATAAAGGATGTGTTCCACAGTTTTCAATGACACAAATAAATCACAGGAATGACAAATGTGAATCAAGGCTTTGCTAATTTTATAATATCAAACATATTGGGTGTTGATTTTATCCTGTCCTAAGCTTCATTTTATCAATTGATAGTGTTGGTTTCCCGGACACAGATTAAGCCTAGTCCTGGACTAAAAACCGCTTTTTAATCCAGTTCTAAATTTAATCTGTGTTCAGGAAACCATCCAATACAGTGTAAAGAACGCCAAGACATTGAAGACATCTTTGAGAGTCACGTGTAATGCATATATATCTCAGTAACACTACCTCAAACTTGCAGGTATGCTTTACAACTTGTTCTAAGCATGTATGAGCCGTTATCCTTTGTCTTAAGGTTTATCGTTCATGCAGTGAGTGAAATGGAGATCCCTTTGTTGGTGTCCTATGAGCCACCTGGTGCAATAATGATGAGGAGTTGAGAAGAGTTGAATAACACTTGCATAATCCTAGCAGTACGCGGAGACTTGAATACTGTCGAGGAGGAAACACAGCTCTGACTTCCCCCGAAGTACCTCTCGTTCTTACAGGTTCAGTCCAGTATGGGCCGCATCCCAAATGGCAGCCTATTTATGTCATAGTGCACTACTTTTGACCAGGGCCCATATGGCTCTGGTCAAAGGTAGTGCACTAATATAGTGAATAGGGGGGCCATTTAGGATGCCCCCTACCAAYGTGTGGATGTCAGAATGTAAGGATAAATGCCCTTCTGTTTTTCCCCATTACACTATTGAAGGCAAGGTCAACTCTTAACATTGCTGCTCACCAGTGGTGTAAAAGTCCTTAAGTAAAATTAAGTTTATTTTTTATTATATTTTATATAGCCCTTCGTACATCAGCTAATATCTCGAAGTGCTGTACAGAAACCCAGCCTAAAACCCCAAACAGCAAGCAATGCAGGTGTAGAAGCACGGTGGCTAGGAAAAACTCCCTAGAAAGGCCAAAACCTAGGAAGAAACCTAGAGAGGAACCAGGCTATGAGGGGTGGCCAGTCCTCTTCTGGCTGTGCCGGAAGTAAAACTACTTTAAAGTACACTACTTAATTTTGGGGGGGGGGGATCTTTACTTTACTATTAATATTTTTGACTACTTTCGCTTCACGACATTCCTAAAGAAAATAATGTACTTTTTACTCCATACAGTTTCCGTGACAACCAAAAGTACTCGTTTACATTTTGAATGGGTATCAGGACAGGAAGATTGTCAAATTCATGCACTTACTGTATCAAGAGAATATCCCTGGTCATCCCTATTCCCTCTGATCTGGCGGACTCACTAAACACAAATGTTGTTGGGAGTGTGCCCCTGGCTATCTGTAAATAAAAACAAGAAAATGGTGCCGTCTGGTTTGCTGAACATAARTCATTTGAAATATTTTTACTTTTACTTTCAATACTTAAGTATATTTTGCCAATTACATTTACTTTTGATACTTAAGTATATTTAAAACCAAACCCTTTTAGACTTACTCAAGTAGTACAAGTTTTACTTGAGTCATTTTCTATTAAGCTATCTTTACTTTTACTCAAGTATGACAAGTGGGTACTTGTCCACCACTGCTGCTCACATTGATTGTGTCCTTGGAACTGAAGTTAATTCTAGTCTACCCAATAAGCYGTACAAAAATATCTCGACTCTAGGTTACAAATATTGACAATTTCTCTCTTACGCCAAATATTACAGTACAATACACCAACAGTGTGTAACAGTACACTGTGACATCTCAACAGTTCACCAGAGTCAAATTAACACTCCCACACAAAACAAGTTTCCCTGTAGAAACATTGCAAAACACTGCAACAAGAGACATGCGATTTCTTTAAGACATTGTTATTATGCAGAATATCAGTGTGACATTTCTAAATGTACTGTGCATGTGCAGAAGAACAAGGACAAAGCAAGGGGAGCGCCTGGTACATTATAAAATGCAAACGGGTTGACAGCTCAAGGAGCAGTAGAAAACAGATGCATTTCCCAGCCTGCATTAGACGAAACTCCACAAGTCAGTAGACGGAATCAAGAATCAATCCACTACAAGAAGACGCAGGCCAGAGAAGAGAGTCAAGGACACCTGGTCATTATAGGAAGTACAGCGGATTGTAGAGTTCTGGGAAGCTAGTGAGATGCCATACACGGTGGTTGTTGTGTCTGAAATGCCACCCAATTCCCTATATAGTGCGCACATCTGGTCATACGTAGTGCACTGTGCAGGGAATAGGGTGCCATTTGGGCCACACACCCAGAATGAATGTTGCGGCGTGCATGTGGAAGTGAGTGGGCTGTGATGTGACCTGTGCTTGAGCTTCAGTGTCTGCTTCTGCAAGGGAGGAGGGGGAGGAGAAGGGCTGCATTGTGCCAGCCTGGGCATGGAAATGTAGATTTTCTTGCCCTTTCCCATCTGTTTATGTCATTGTGTTTTCTCTCTCTGCCTCTACTCATCTCCACAACTTTCCCTTTTTCTCTCTCTCTCTTTCTCTCCCTCTCCTCCTCTTTCTCTGCATGTCTCAACATGTGGCTTCCTTTCCAAGCTAGCTCAATCGCGAATAAATGGCAGATTTCGATTTGATGCTTGTTCTCTTTCACATTTAATTAAATACCTGAAGCAAGGAAGAAGCAGTTAATGTTTGCACGGTGGAACATTAGCTATTTATATAAGCTATTTATATTATATTTTAATATTAGTCTCTGGCCCCTGTTGGCGTTGCTTCTGATAATTAAAAATCATACCTGAAACTAGGAAGTAGCTGAACGTTTGCGCAGGAGAATATGAGCTGCAGACTTCTCTGCCCATGTGTTGTTTCAGTGCAGCAGCAGCAGCAGTGTGTTGTGTTGTGGTGTTGTAGACCGAGGCGAGGAGTGGGAGCTGGTGTTTAGTGTTTACGGAGGGGCAGCTGGCTCAGATCATGTGCCTGCAGGGCAGAGTACCGCTCTGCTGTGGTTCTGYGGCCTCAATCTCTACAGAGGCCTGGGTGGATGTCTCAAATGGCACCCTATTCCCTTCTTATAATGACCAGAGCCCTGGTCAAAAATCTTCCACTATGTAGGGAATAGGTCGCCATTTGGAACGCAGGCCTGGTTTCCACTTATAGCATCTGCCTGATGTTGGTTCAGATTAACTAACCTGCTCCACTGAGTCCCCCCACCTGGGAGCTGCTGAACCAAACTCAGGTTGTGTCCCAAATGACATCCTATTCTCGTTATAGTGCTCTCCTTATGACCAACAAAGCTCAAAAGTAATGCACTATATGGTGCCATTTGGGAATCATCCTGCCTCTCACCGCTGTTTATTATGGTCTGTTGATACACATGATGGAGTAGCTACATACCTACATCCCTGACGTAAAGGAAAAGAAACTGACACATCAAATCGCATCACTGCTCAGTTCTGCTCACAGGCATCGAATTAAATGGAAATGTTGTTTCCGTAGCTTGTATTCCCCGTGGTTCAGAGAAAGAAATAGCGGTAAGGCCGGGTAGCAATGCTGAGATATTGGCTGAAATGCAGAACCTCCTGAACACTGTTATGGATTGCCCCAAACTGTTTAGATTTTGTTTGGTGCTTGGCAAATAACGGTTTTCACCTCCTTTTGTCTCCTCTCCCCTTTCTCCCACCCAGCTATCTGTCTTGCACACAATACCCCCTTTCTCAACCGTGAATAATGTGTTTGTTCTCCTCCATCGCGCCTTCTCTTTTCATCCCTGTCTACCCCTCCATCCCTTGTTTGGTGCTCTCTGTGACATCTCGGCCATGCAAGGACACGAGGGAGCGAGGGAGGGACAGGACCGTCCATTGTCTTCTACTGAACCCACGGAATATCAATTGTGTTTTTCTTCAGCCACAGGACCACCGAGCGTTGGCCAGTAACCTTTGGATAATGGTTTTGATGATGTCATGCCAGCTTTATCACCCTGGTTGAGTAGCAAATGGCACCCTATTCCCTACATAGTTCACTACTTTTGACCAGAGCCCTACGGCTCTCAAAACACTCGCCAGAGTGCCATTTGGGATACACACAGCACCTGACATGTTTTTTACACAGTCTTCACTGGCACTTTTTCTGTAATTATACCAAGACCCTATTAAGCCACATCTTATTTCTATTCATATTCTACACCTATTCAAATAATGGGGAGACTTGCAGTCTCTTGTCTGGAGAACATTCTGGAATTGCCTACTGTTTGTTCGTCGTGGCAGGTTTGGCTGGTTACCCTCACCCTTTAGCTGCAGTTTGGGAGCAGAATCTGGGCCTCTTCACAAAGCGTGTCAGAGTAGGAGAAAGGATCTACAAGCAGGTCCCCCCTGTCCATTTAATCTTAGTCATTATGATCTAAATGGCTAAACTGATCCTAGATCAGCACTCCTACTCTGAGAAGTTTTGTTAATATGGGCCCAGGGTGTTTATGGCTCTTGTGTTGTGATTGGTCCACACCGGTGGTCGTTTTCCCAAATGCTGGTTGGCTTAGGCCTACACTGCTGCTCCTCTCTTCTCCCTAAGGGATTGTCTGCTCTGCTGCGCTCCATTGGATCACTTCCCTGGCCATTAGCTTCATGACCTGATGAGTACTGTGTCCTCTGGCCTCTGTTTCCCCCTCTGTCCTCATGGCCAGAGAATGTTGTCTGCATACCAAGTGGAACCCTATTCCCTATCTAGTGCACTACGTTTGACCAGGGCCCTGGTCAAAAGTAGTACGCTGTATTGGTAATGGGATGCCATTTGGGAGTCAGCCTCGGCGTCCCGCCCACCGCCACCCACCAGCCCCCTCAAGACGCTCCCCAGATCACTCCAACCCGGCCAGTCCAAGACATTCCACTGGTGCTCATTTGCCAACATGCCTGGTTATGAACCTTCTGTTACACACAGACACTGTAGATGGCGAGCCTATTGAGCTGGTTTTATTCACACGGCAGTAGAACCCAGGAGGGTGCTGCTCCTGTAATCCACTCTTCTCTTCCATCTGGGCTAAGGCCTAAATATGCGTCCCAAATGGCACCCTGGGGCCCTGGTCAAATAAACAATAGGGTGCCATTTGGGATGCAGGCTAAGAGTTAGCCCTAACCTCTTCTCTCTCCTGTGTTATTTAGAGGTTGATGGTCTCTCTCTCTTTACTGCAGGTGGTTTTATAACTGCCAGCAGAGGGGCCTTTCGTTCTCTTTCTTCTCTCTCTCTTTCTCTCTTAATACAGCAGTTGTGTGCCAAGGCAATCTCCGTCCTGCCACTGCTGAAGACTTTGGAAGTGTGCCATGCGCTCCCTCCACCTGCCTGCCAGGTTTATAAAATATATCCTGTTTCCTTTGCCTTATGGCAGCCTTAATCATTTAGGAGATACACAGAGATAGTGTCTGCCACTACAGGTTGGCAGATGGTCTGTTGTAGTTAATTGATCCGTCAGTATGGTGTTCGGGTTTTTAAGCTTAGCCTACAATGAGTAGCCTTGTAATATGTAACTGAGTTTAGACTGCATGCTGCCAATCTTGTACAGGATCTGCGTCCCAAATGGAACCCTATTCCATATATAGGGCATTGCTTTTGACCAGAGCCCTGGTCAAAAGCAAAGTTGAGCACTATATAGGGAATAGCGTTGAGCACTATATAGGGAATAGTGTTCCATTTGAGATGCAACCCTGGTCTGATGGGAAGACCAAATGTTCTGATATAGAGAGTAGAGCTGGAGGCCCAGCGGATAAAAGGAATGTAACATTAAGCAATAATCTCAGCGTGGATTCAATCGACCCACCATAGATAAACAAATGCATATTTATGTCATATGACAGGTTGATGGATTGTGGGTCCTCCTGGAGTGGAAGGCTTGGTCTCGTACGTAGAGCCCCCTTCTCTGGTGTTCTGTCTCACCCTCTCTCTCTTTCTCTGTCTCTCTCGCTCCCTGTATTGCCATTTGCGCTCATGTCTGTGTCTTAGTGTCCTCATATCAATCTATCTGTATGTATATGTATGTATATATATGTATACACTACCGTTCAAAAGTTTAGAGTCACTTAGAAATGTCCTTGTTTTTGAAAGAAAAGCAAATGTTTTGTCCATTAAAATAACATAAAATTGATCAGAAATACAGTGTAAACATTGTTAATGGTGTAAATGACTATTGTAGCCGGAAACGGCAGATTTTTAATGGAATATCTACATAGGCGTACAAATGAGCTTTTCTTTCTACAACAAGGAAATTTCTAAGTGACCCCAAACTTTTTAACGGTAGTGTGTATATATATATATATATATATATATATATATATATATATATATATATATATATATATATATATAGCTGGTCTCTCCCTACTCTCTCTCTCTCTGTCGGTTTTACAGGATTAAGTGGAGTAGGCGCTCGGCAGAGGGAGGCGGGAGGAGAATACAGAGCTTTGTCTGGATGGAGAGAGAGAGAGAGAGGGAGGAGGTTGAAGAGGAAGAAAGCGCCATTGACAGACAGAGACACGCCAGGCACCCCCTGTGCCCCTCTCCCTCTCGCCCTCCATTGTTTGACTGCTAGACGTCAGCAAACAGGCAGGAATCCGTAGAGAGGGAGGAGAGAGAAAGGGAGAGAGGGAAGACTTGGGGCTTTGTTTTCCATCCCTCTCTCCATCCCGGTGAAAGTGCAGGGAAAGGAGAAACGGGGATGGCGGGAGGAGAGGACAAGACGTCCCCACACACACACATTTTTCCCATCCATGTCATATTTACACACATTGTATGTACTCACACATCACATCTTACACATCACCATCAGCCCTTAGAAATACAGTCTGTATAATGTGCATACATCCTATGCTCTCACACAAGTCATTTACATTTTGGTCATTCAGCAAACGCTGTTATCCAGAGCGACTTACAGTCCATGCATTCAACTAAGGTGGGTAAGACAACCACATGTCAGTCATTGCAAGTAAAAAACGTCCCACAATTATGCAGCTATCAGCAAAAGCAGTGGTAGTAAGACAATAAAGTAACGATGCTCAGGAATGCACATGATGGTGTCATATAGTAGTGTAGATTTGTGTACATTTGACTCGAGCTTTGACTGCCACTTCAGTGAATTTGATCAGTATCTTTCTACAGTACGTTGCTTTTCACTGCATCTCAATAACACTCTTGAATGTAAAAAAGTGTTTTATTTTGGTCTTCAATGGGGTTGATTGTTTGATTTGTTTCAATGAGATTGGAGAGAAAGAAAGAGGTGGAGAGAGGGAGGAATGGTGCCGAGCAGTGGGGAGCGAGGGGTGTGGTTGGTTATAAAACCTGGGACATTGTTGTCCTGTTGTGATGCCCTCTGTCCTGGAACCCTGCACCCTTCTGTCCTATCTCTCCATCACTTCATAGCGGGACTCTTCTGCAGCATCCAGTGAGGTCTGCAACATCACTTGGAGAACCCAAAGAGTCAGGAACCATGCTGACCATTTTGGCGCTAGCGTCGGTCGTACTCCTGGGAATAGGTAAAAAGTCTATTTCATTTTTCATAATATATCCCTAACCTTAGTCCTAACCCTAAGTACAATGGTTAATTACAATACTTGTAACACTGTAACTATAGGAATAACTACACAGTAATAAGTCCACTGTAATGTAACTTGTTATCGCAAATATTTTGGGGGGGATTTATGGGTAAAAAAATATATACTTCTAATATGTTAATTCTATGTTTAATCCTTCTGATCTGCTTTAAAGTTGCACGTGAAAAGTGTTGTCTTGTTTTTATCATCATCTTGAGTTGAAGGTTGAAGTTCACGTAGTATCGGTGACACAATTTGAATTAATAGCATTTATGATGAATGATCTCGTATGCTTTCTTTTTATATTATTATTAAAATCCTTTCATACATGCTTGGTATTTCATTCCCAGCTGTACATTAAACTAATCCCGTGGGTCACTGAATCTGGTTGACTCTGGGTTCTGCGTTATTGCTGCATTTCTTAATGAATGAATTAAAGGGAAAGGAAGTAAAGGAAAACCTGTGCAGACGATTAGTCTTGTAGTACGCTGTCGTGCGGATGTTATATTGTTGTGACTATTATTGTTATAAGTACAGCGACATTTTGTTCTTCATCCCGTGTTTCTCTTATACAGAGTTAATTCCGTAAGGCTCACAAAGTTAAGATGAGGGCATACATTTTGGGACTCACTCTGAGACTGTGTATTGACAGTGTTTCTACACTTGAGTAGAGATCTTCCTCCCAGCTTTGTCAAAATGTCATTAAAAACGTCAAGTCTTATTCGATTGACAACTCCTGTGCTGGCTGACATGATTTATTGAAGGACGCTCGAGTTCCGAGCTGCATGTGAAAATATGAAATGTGCATCTTTACATTTCTGAATGTGATTTGTGTGTGAGTCAGTATCTTGGGTCAAAATCTTGAATCAAACGGAATACCCAATACCCCAAAGTAATTGATGATAGCAATGTTTGTAGATGCCATTACATACTTGGTGGTGGTTGTTGTACTGCGATACTAATTGCATTCACAATGGAAGTGATATTTTGATTTTATGGCAAATATAGAATTGACATTCATTTTTCAAGAACACAACGTAGATAAATAAGCTATTTATATTCTGTGGGTAGTTATGTTGTACTTTTCAGTTCATATCAACGCCAATCCTTGCTGCATGCTATCATTGCACATGTTCATACCTTATTGAACCTTGGATAAATAGTGGTTGTGTGTGTGTGTGTGTAAAAAGGATTGAATGAAAGACTTAAAAAGGCTTTGCAGCTGAAAGACATTGAAATGAACTTGAACATGTTTTCCTCTTGACTGTCTTTTTATAGTATATTAAATGGCACATCGACAGAAGAATAGTTTTAAAGGTTGTGTTTGTTTAATGCTATGAATACTCCACAATGGTCTACTGGAACCATAGTCTGGAACAAACCCTTGCAACTAAAAATAAAAACACTTTTCTCTGCCGTACGTCCCAGGCGCACATTTTGTAAGTGTGTAATGCATATTTTTCTTATTTAACCATGTCCGCCCCAGTCCACTCTATCCTATTGTCTGTTTTCATAGTATGTATGTCCATTATATCCCCAGAATAGTTTTGAAGCACGCAGTAATGATCTTTCGCGTTTATATATTTTTTATTGAAACCAACATAAACATTTACAATGGAAACTTACATATAGGCAATGGTACAATGGTATCTTGGAGGTAACAAATGGTAATGGTTCAACCCAGGAAGTGTGACAAAGGTAATTATGGACCACGTGGGTGCTGATCTTTCCTATTTAACCCTGTGTCTTAACCCCTATAGTGCCCCAGCAGTCTGAGGCCATCGTCATCTACACGGGCTGGGAGCGACACGCCCTGGTGGGCTCCGACATCCGTCTTTCCTGCTCCTTCTTCTCCTGGCGCTGGACCTCTGATGACGTCACCTTCTCCTGGAGCTACCGGCCCGACGGTGCCAGGGACGCCATCTCTGTACATATATCCTCTCCTCTATCATTATCCTCCTCTAGCCTCCTCTATGGATGCGTCCCAAATGGCACCCTAGTCCTTAGATAGTGCATTGATTTTAACCAGAGCCCTATGAGCCTATTCCTTAAATATATTGCACCCTTTGGGTCCTGGTCAAAAGTAGTGCACTACATATGGAATAGGGTGCCATTTGGGACACGAACCTATCACCTCTTTCCCATCTCCTTCTCATTCCCCTCATCTCACCCGGTGCCAGCTCTTTAATTTCAGTCCCTCGCACCTTATCTCCATCTTATTAGCTCTCTCTTCTCGCTGTGCCTTGCCCTCCTTGGCGCCCAATCTCACCCCCCCCCCCATATCGCCCTCTCCTACTTTCATTATCTCACTCTCCTTCTCTCCTCCTCTGCCTTCACCCACCTCTTGCCTCTCTCCCTCTGAAACGATGTCACCCCCTTCCTACTCCCTCCTGTCCCTTTCTCTTCAGCACAGTTGTTTAGATCTAAATGCTGGACTTAGCTTACAAGCTTCTTCTTTTAGCACATTCCATCTGTACCGTATCTAACAATTCATGTCATCTTTAGCCTAGATGTAGTCTGGTCTCAGATCTGTTTCTGCCAACAAAAATGTTGCCATGACAGTTCCATGAGGAGTTGGTAAGAGAGCAGAAACAGACTGGCATCCAGGCTAGCCTAGATGTAAAAGCAGACAAGAAACTGAATCCCTTTTACGGTCTTCCGGACTCCAGATCTTCCACTACACCGGTGGAGCTCCCTACTTAGACAACAAGGGACCCTTCAGAGACAGGCTGGAGTTTGTGGGGAACCCTGGTCGCCGGGACGGATCCATCCTGCTCAAAAACCTAGACTACGGAGACAACGGCACCTTCACCTGCGATGCCAAGAACCCACCTGACATAGTGGGACGCGCCTCCAGTGTCAGACTGCTGGTCTTTGAGAAGGGTGAGAGCATAGAATCACTAGCCTGGGTATCGATCTTGCCACTCGTTGTCATGCCTGCACTCCTTGCATGTTTGCCATGACAAGGAGTGGCATGAATGCACGAACTGATCAGGGACCAGGCTATATAATTACATATAGAATCCCTAGAATGCCAAGTAGACAGTTCTTGTTTGGCCTTCTCTTTTCTCACTCAGTTCCCATCCAGGCGGGCGTGATCACGGGGTCCATCATCGGTGCGGTGCTGGGTCTGTTGTTGCTGATCGTTGTCATCTACTATCTGATGAGGTTCCTGGTGGCCCGTAGAGTCTTCAACCTCAGTGTCAGGTCAGTGCCCCTGTGCCTCGGTCTAGGGCCAAAGCCAGAGCCCATCCCCGGCTTGGACACCTGTATGGTTTAGCTGGCACTAGGTGGCACTCAGTTCTTTTTGTTCGTAAAGGTATTTTTCAGATTGTATTGAAACAGATAGAGAGAGAGGATGACAGTGGGGGGAAAGTTGTGTCGAAAAATGTTGCGCAGGCGGTGGCAATACCGCTACACCACACAGACCACAGGTGGCACTAAGTTGACCGCTAATCAAGTTCTACAGTCAGGCTATGATCATGCAAATATGACGAATTGAACAGACTTGGAACCTCTGACCCTGGCAATTCTCATGCGTACACTCACTATGGCTAACCTGGTATTGCAATGTATAATTTCCATGGTAATTTAGTTCCATTCTAGTTCTGTATCTATGATCTTGTCTCCTAACCTTCCATGGAGAGTCAGTGCTGATTCTGTTCTTTGTGATAGCTACAAAGCAGGACTATACTGTAACAGCAACAGTATATTGCTTTGACCACTGGGGGGAGAGGTGTGACATCCACCTGACGTTGTTCTCTTTTGTTTCCTCCAGCAAACATGGAAAGAAAGGGAAGGGTAAAGAGGGATCACAGCAGAGACAGGCAAGTCCTCTCGTCGTCGGCTCACTCACAACTACACAACGACAACAACAGCAGCTCACAGCTACAGCACACAAGTACCGTACAGCACAAGTCATGTAAGAGTACAACACATATATGACAGCTCATACCATAACAACTTGGCTATACACAGCCACAGAACCACACTTCAGCACGGTATTGTTAGTAAGAGCGCCACAGAGCAGGCGTTATTGCACCACCAAAGCAAACACATGTAATAATCCTCTCCTGCTATTAAACGAAACAGTCATCGAGTGTTGGAACGCTTTAAATCCAGTCAGTCGCCCAAAAGCTTAAGAGCTAAATGACCGCCCATCCCCCACTCTTATATCCTTCCTCCGTTAGTTTTACTACCTCCTCAAGGGCCAACAAACACAATACAATGGGTAAATAGTCGGGGGAAGTTCACCCATTTTTACGTGGCCTTTTTTTCACTTTTTTTGTGGTTGTAGTTGATTCCCCCCCCCCCCCCCCCATATCGTGTTTTTTTATATTTTGTTTAATTACAGAGAAAATTGGTTGAAAAATGTAGCTGTCACCACTTGCTACATTGACTTATAATGCAATATGCAAATATGTCTTAAGCATATTATAAAACATTCTAAAACACTCCACACCAACTCATATTACACCAGAATCACATTCTGAATGATGTCTGCACAATTTTTGGGAGAAAAAAAAAATCTAATTTGCCATGTTTTAATGAGGCTGTTTACAACAACGAAAATATGCAAATATGGTTTTATGGGACAATGATTTTTTTTTGGGGGGGGGGGGATTTTGTGCAGAGACATCATTCAGAATGGGATTCTGATGTAACATGCTTTGGACACATTTTCACAATGCATTGTAGTCATTAGCAAATGATCTCAGCAAAATGTGTCTACTAATTTTCTCTGTAACAAAACAAAATATTAAACAGTTTAGGTAATCAACTACAAGACAGTGAAAAGGCCACATGTAAAAATGGGTGAACTTCCCATAACACCAGCCACCATTGTGAAATGGCTGAGGCAAGTTCGTGTAGTACAGTAATTCGATTCCCTGTGAATGGAACTGAGTTGCTCTCAGTGGGAGAGAAAGTAGAGAAAGAGGGAGACCTGCTGATTCTGAATCAAATGAAAATCACTGGCCCTATTATCGGCTCACAGTTATCCCAAATTACACTGAGTCACACTGGGGATAAGTGCAAGGCTAGGGGGTGGATAGCTCTAATGTGCCTCCCAAATGGCACCCTATTCCCTATGTGTATATATATATATATATATATTTTTTTTTTTTTTACCTGTATTTAACTAGGCAAGTCAGTTAAGAACAAATTCTTATTTTCAATTATGGTTAACTGCCTTGTTCAGGGGCAGAACTACAGATTTTTACCTTTTTACCTTTTGCAACCTTTCGGTTACTAGTCCAACGCTCTAACCACCACGCTACCTGCCGCCCCAGGTAGCAGTGCATATAGTGCATTACTTTTGACCAGAGTAGTGCACTATATGGAATAGGGTGGCATTTGGGATGCGACCTGGCTTTTTGGTATTACCGCTGGTTCCTCCCAGGTCGAATTAAGTCAAATGATTTTCTATACTGTGAGAGAGAGATTCCATGTCAAATCGAATGATGATGTACGCTGCTAAATGACATCCTAGGGTATTGATCAACTCACTAAGATGTCTTCATGGAAGTAGTCAAGCGTCTAGGGTTGCTAAATCCTAAACTCAACTTTCCCAGGTTTTCCAGAACCAGGATTTCTGGAAAATCTGAACATTTTGGGAAAGTTTAGGCAATTCTTCAACACCACAAGGGACAGTTTGGCGTGTAGTTAGTTTCCTCACAGTATTGTTTAGGAATCAATCAGGCATGCAGCTGGCTGGGGTCTGTGCAGTATCAGAGGTCAGGGGTTATATTCAGGGTTTACTTCTGTCTACCTCAGCATTAGAGTGCACTGTCATTCTCATCTCCCCWCAGCTCTCGCTGACTGTGTCCAAAATGGAATCCTATTCCCTATACAGTGCACTACTACTTTTTTTTTTACCAGAGCCCTATGGGTCCTGGTCAAAAGAAGTGCAATGGGTTGCGTCCCAAATGGCAAGGGCCCTGGTCAAAAGTAGTGCACTATATAGGGTGCTATTTGGGATGCAGGCATTGTCACATGACGGATTGTCAGGTTGCACTTGAGTTGCAGTCAGTTGCACAAAATGCCTGGAGGTTGGGTGCATAAATTAATAATATATCTCACAGTCAAAAGGACAATTGCTGAAATTCTGACAGTATTGTTATATACACAGTTTCACCATGAGAAATTCATTTCATGGTGCGGGGAAAAAAAAATAAAATGTGCAAAACAGTCTGCTCCTCACTATGGCTCCTCTCTTTAAAACTATGTATGTAAACACATTTACAGGGTTTTCATATATTTGTCAAATGTGCTGTTTAATCCAACAGGCTTTATCTACTTCCCAAATTGCACCCTATTCCCTACATAGTGCACTACTTATGACCAGAGCCTTATGGGCCATGGTCAAAAGTAGTGCACTATATAGGGAACAGGGTGCCATTTGGGAAATAAACAGGGTGTTCCTCTATAGGGTTTACTTGCACTTGTAAAACATGCCGTTTGATCGAACTGGCCTTATTTAGCTCTACGCTGACTCCACCCAATCTGTATCAGCCACTGTACCTGGGTTATTTCTATTTGCTGGGCTTGCACAACAAAGCTGCGAGAATCCCATTGGCTGCATCCCAAGTGGCGCCCTATTCCCCATAAGGCTCTGGTCAAAAGTAGTGAACTACATAGGGAATAGGGTGCCATTTAGAACGAAACCACCATCATGTGGCATCTTCGTTCACCATTACTCCATTAGGGGAGGGAGGCAGAGTGGGAGAGAGAGTATTAGTAGCTGACTACCCTGGAGCCTGGAGCAGCATACAGCACACAACAGGCTGTGCTGGAATGATAATACAGTGCACTCGATATTGATCCCAGCGAACACACCGTCCGCACCCATTCTCTCCATTCCTCCCTCTCACTCACTCACTAGCTCATTCACATTCCCTTTATCTGGTCCCTCTCTTCCCCCTTTCTTTTCAGTCTCATCCTCTTTCTCGTCCTCCCTCCTTCTCCTGTCTGTCTATCCTTTGTCTTTTCTCTCCAGATGGCCGTGAGAAGCCCCTGTCTTTCTTCCTTCCTTCCTTTCTTCCTGTGTTTTCTTGTTCTGTCTCTCTCTCCACAGGTGAACAGCCAGTTCGTTTTTGGATCCATATTCTGCTTAACTGATCCGTCCTCTGATCAATCTCTACCTCTACCTGTCTATATCTCTATTTAGTAAGGGACTTACCTAACCACCTTCTCTGCCTGCGTCCCAAATGGCACCTTGTTCGCTATGAAGTGCACTACTTTTGACTAAGTAGGGCACTATATAGGGAATAGGGTGCCATTTTGGACGCAGTATCTGTCTATAGGCACTGTAGCGATAGCCATGCACTTGACCTTTTACCCTTTCCACAGAAGCCCAGTGTCTCTTCATGTAAGCGATTGCTTTTCAGTAAAGTAATTACATTAGATCGCTCTGACATTTCCTTTTCACTAACTCAGAGGCTACTTTCCTCTTGCAGGTGGCCTCTGTACCGAGCCCTTACCTTCCCAGTCTTCTCCCTTGCTCCCATGTCCTTGGCTCCAGTAAGATGAGGGTTTGCAGAAATATGTTATTTGTTGTCATTGTCATGGTCCAGTTGGTAGATCAATGTTTTTGAGTGAACTGGTGCATGTCTGCGTGTTGATTGGTTAAAGTTGACTCAAAGCTGCATTTTATTAAGACACCTGCTATGTTGGAAATAGATGTGTGGCAGTCCTGTGTCAGATGTTAGATCTGACTGTAGCAGTCCTGTCACTCTGTCCCTAACTCATCGATGCCTGTTTTGTCACCCCTTGCAGCCCTGGAGACCACCCCCCGTCACTTGCCTCCCCCTTACCTCCTAAATATGAATCTCTTTCTCTTTTTCTCCTAAATGTACCTCTCTCTCTCTCTCTCTGCTCTAATGTCAATACCTCCCTCCCTCCTTCAATCCTAATCCATCTGTTTCCTCATTTTTAACATGCCCATCGACCTCACCCATCTCTCCCCGTGCTAACACCACTTCTCTCCCCCTCCCTCTTCCCCTCTCTCCTTTCCCACACTCCTCCTTTCCTCCTGAAGTGACTCCTCTCCTCCCCTGTTCCCTCCTCCTCTCCACAGGGCCCAACTCTCTCCATCGGAGACCCGTCCAAGCTGAAGGCCGCCGCCTCAGAAAAGAAGAAGCAGGAGTCGCGCAAGGATAAGAAATAGGATACGGGGAGCAGAGAGCTAGAGCCCCAACACACAGCCCAGCCCAAAGCATTGAGACAGGCAGAGAGAGCAGGAACAGGGGACTCACCCAAGGGGGAAGGGCCTGGGAGGGTGCTGATGACCATCGAGCTGGAGCTCTCCAAGTGGGAAAAAGAGGGGGAGGGGAAGAGGGGTGGGTCCGCCTCAGCCAAATCATCCAGTTTCCTGTCCCTGTCCAAGCTCTCCAAAAAACTGACCCTGAAATAAGTGAATGAGAATCATACTGGAGAGGGAGGCAGCGGAGGACCTTAAGGAGGCAGTCTTAAAGAACTGTAAGGTGGTGTCCCAAATGGCTCCATATTCCCTACATAGTGCACTAAATAGGGAATAGGGTGCTATTTCGGAGGCAGCCTAAGTCTGTCGTCAACAGTATATTCTTTCCCACAAGATCTAAGCCTTTACAATTCAAAGTATATTCATCGAGATCTCAATGCCACACTGGGGTGAACATAGACACAATAGTGATTAAAAAAATATGATAGCTCAATCAATGGAAGTGAAACACTCCAACTACTACTGTCAGGTCATGAAACATGCCATTTGAACCAAATCAAATGGCATCTGACTGCTGGTTTGATGACAAAATCTTTAAAGCTATTCCCAAGTTTGCCTTTCATTCTGACATCTTAGATGTGATGCAAGGCAGTATTTCTCTACTACGCCTGTCCGACACACATCAGAGAGTCCTGGCTACAGGGACCACCCAATTTGTTATTTTTTGTCTGTGTCCCAAATGGCACCCTATTCTCCACTCAGTGCACTACTTTGACCTGAGCCCTATGGGCCCTGGGGAGAGGATCTGTCAAAGTTTGACTTGCCCTCACACTGACTGATGTCTTCTCTTCTTTCTCCTCTCGTCTTTCACTGGGAGCACTTTTATTCTGACTCCTCTTCATTAAAACTGTAGAAGTTTCAAAAAAAAAACGTTGAATGCTTACTCTTTCTCATCCTATCTTTTCTATCTCTCTTTTCTCTCGTAGATTTTCTGAATCTTATTTCTCAAAGACTCGACTTCCTCCCACTTGACTGCTTCAGCTTCCATGCGCCGCACCCTTTTAGACCACACCCCTTTCCTCCTGCCCCACCTTTTGATGCTCTTCTCCCATCTCATTAAGTCCTGACTATAAAAGATCAGTCACACGAAGCGAAGCAAGAGTAGTCCTACCGAGTTCAGTGTTTGTATGACGAGGAAAGAACATACAACTCATAACCCATTCAGCTAGCATCAAGCAGAGACCAGACCAGACCCAGGATAGACATGCAGTGTAACAAATTGACCCACCAGGCTATTGTATAGAGAATAGAGATACAAATCACTACAGGGAGAGGTCAAATAGTTCCTGAAACTTCTGTTAATGCTTCCCGCTGCTCAGTGCTCAATCGGATCAGGTGTGAGTGGTGTGAAGAGTTTGAGTGCACCCTGTGCTGGACGAGTCAGAGCGAGGGAGAGAAATATGATTCCTAGCTCTTACCTTGTGTAGATGGGTTCAAATTGAAGTTCATATCGCCGGGGTGATTCACTCCCTTCACATTTGAGCTAATGGAGGCCGTAGTGCTGCGCTGCCTTTCTGTCGCCCGCAAGCTGGAGGCTAGGTTATTCCTGTCTATAAGGGTGTAGTTGATACAGGCTTACTGTAACAGCTGCAATTTAAAGCAGAGTAGGAAAAAAAAGCCCTGTTTGTTTGTGTCTGAGAGGGCATCCCAAATGGCCAGCTACTTCCTATATATTGCTCTACATTTGACCAGGGCCCATAGGGCTCTGGTTAAACATAGTGCACTATATGTTGTATAGGGTGCCATTTTGGACGCCGGCTGCTTTGACTTCTGTGACTGAGTCCTTGAAATGACGTCACGTTGACAGCCAGTGGACATTCTCAGGCTCTGACAACAAAGGGATACTCCTCCTTTCTACTCCTCCATGTTATTTTGGTCCCGTTAATCCCTTCTGCACATTTCTCCCCCCTATTTTAGCACTTGCTGGTAACTGGATCTCTCTATCTCTCACGCACGCACGCACACACACACACACACACATACTGTCTTTCTCTAATTCTCTCTCTCTCTCTCTGTGTCCTTTAGTGACGCTAAGCTATGTTCCCTCATAGACTACCCAATCCACTCTACACTTAAGCCGCTTCTATCTAGCTCTATCAGACAAAGCCAGACCCCATCTCAAACAAACTCAGCAATTCTTTTTTTCTTTTCTTTCCTCTCCTCCTCCTCCTCCTCCCTCTTTTTCAAACTCAGTGATGGACACCTCTCTCCTCCACCCCCCTGATCACCAGCGTCCCTCTCACTCACCCACCAATGCCACCACACCCCTGCACGTTCGTTCACCTACCTTTTCTGCTGGTTGGAATGCCACGTCGCTCTCTTCTGCCCCCTATTGGCCAGGGATGGAAACTGGGCAGAATCATCCATGTTATTAGTTCTCATTGAAGACTTTAATCTAGTTATAGCTCTCTGCCGGTCGCAAAGGTGCGTGTTTTATGTGTGTCTGTGTGTCTAGTCAGACTGTCATGTCAAACAAAAGATGATAAAAACACTGTTACATGCATGTCATTCTAAAGTAAAGCAAATAATGAGACATTTTACTGAACAAGTGCAAAAAAATGCTTGTTTTCGTTTGAGGGAGGCAGATATGTGATAGTGTCTTCTTATGACATTTTATCACATTGATGCCCTTGTTTATGGAGGGGGATCTGTGTGGCTGTTTTTATTTTGGTGCATATTTTCCAGGGGCGGAAAATAAATATTTGTTCTTTTGAGGTGCAAGCTGCATGGGGCTACAGGAGGCACTCGCACGGTGAGGGAGATGATGATGATGATGATGAGGAGGAGGATAAGGGAGGTTAACTTCAGATGTTGCTGGTGGTAATGCGATTGGAAAAAAATAACAGGTTGTTGCTGGGATGAGGATACTTTGGAGAGAGAGAGAGAGAGAGAGAGAGAGAGACGTATCTTGTGTGTTAAGCCAAGCCAAACATTCATATGTATCGCTGAAGATATGGTTCATCTCTCCCTAAAGCTCTTTCTTTCAAGGTCCTCACCCTGAGCTTCTGGTCAGAACGCTTGATAGGTTATGCGAGGTGGTTAGCGTAGGGTTTAGTGTTGAATGTGTTTTGTTCTTTTAACTGTGGTCATAGGGAGTGTGTTAAAACCACACCATGGTTCATTAAGCCAATAGAAAATAGATAGTTCTGTTCACCCCATCGCTGTTTAACCAACTATCCATCATCAGATGTGATCAGTTTGAATGTTTCTTTTGTTTCTTTTTCAGTACAGCCACACGGACTCCCGACATGAAACAAAACTGCTTTAAAATGTCTTCACAATGTTTTGTTGTCTGGATTGTGTACTGTATGCATTATTTTGGTTGTCAGATAACATTCCTTTCTTAGAAATGTCAAGCTTACATTTTTACGTTTATTTTAATGCTTTATAATTAAAGTGCACTAATCATATACATTTGATGGTTATTTAAAATGTGTTGTCAAGGGAAGGTCAATAAAAAATTAAAGCATCAAACACATCTCGGTTGTAAAAGGAGAATAAAATAAACTCAAATGAAAATGACTAGTGTTCTCCATGTCTGTTCCATTCAAGTGTATTTTGAAAAGTCGTTGGATGATCTACTTCTTGATCGGGTTCTTGATTAATGGTACATGTGAGGTTAATATTGTCGTTTGTTGTCACTGTTTCTTATTGTTTTCAGTGGCAATAGAGGTGCTAGCCTATGACAGTGCTCTTCTGGGTTGTTCCTGACAGAGGGGACAGCAGGTGCAGGTAACACCACAGAGCCCCCCTCTAGCTGTACAGAAGGGCCGGGGCGGGGGGAAGAGGGGGGGGTAGGCTAAGTGCTGCGGGCAGGGTCTCAGTGAGCTGTACCTTACAGGACGACAAAAGAGAGGCTGGTGAGGAGCGGGAGGGGGGGGTGTCAGTCCCAGCCACCCAAAAAGTCATCCGTTTCTTTTCCACGTGTTAGAGATCAGTCCCCTGTCTGTCAGGACGAAAGGTCTGCCCTTCACATTTCAACTTACACTTGGAACACCGCAAGCATGGGGAAAGGGGTAAGTTCTCTTCACTTATTTATTCATGCATATAGAGGGCTATTTTCCTGTCCTTTATACCAGGGTCGGGGTCAATTAAATTTCAATTCAGAAAGTAAACTGAAATTGAGGAAAATTGAGGAAAATTGGAATTTGAGTTTCAGTTTACTTCCTGAATTGACTGAATTGAAAATGAATTGACCCCAACTCTGCTTTATACACACATACACAGTCCGTCATATGAATATATGTATGGTTGAGTTGGTGTCAATTTATTGTCTAACACCAACACTCATGTCTAGTGTTGTAAAATGCCTGTAACTTCCCAAAAATGTCTGGTTGGAGGATTCTGGATTTCCTGCTTATTATTGTATGATTACAGGAATCTTTCATCCAGGAAATCTAGAAAACCTGGGCATTTTGGGAAAGTTAACAGAATTTTACAACCCTAGACATGTTACACAGCCACAGACATCATGGAAAATCTAAGCCGGTTTTCTAATAGTGTCTGCAGTGACGCCGGGCGCCGGTTCTACATGCCGTTGTGTTGAGGCATTTTGTGACCACATTGGATTGTAGGATTAGGGCCTCGATAACTAATACCATCAATATATTATCAAGATCTCTATTCACACATATTACAGAATTTCAGCTGTATAACCTGTTTCAATTCCAGCTGACTTTTGTTTTTAGCAGGTTTTGGTGATTATCTGTTATATCATACAGTAGAGGAAACCGGGGAAATTGCTAAGTCAGGCACATTTCCTGCACTCCACCAACACTCTACTCTCAAACTCTTTTTTGATTGCTTTTTCAATGTGTCGCTCTCTCACACACTCATTCTTTCGCTCTCTCTCTCTGTCGCTTTCACTCGTTCACGCGTTCTGCTGGGAAAGAGTGACAGCAGCAGATGATTTCCACGAAGCTGCATTCTTCAACAGCGACTGTTCCAATCTGAACAACACACTCACTAATGTCAACTCAGACTTTCCATCGCCATACTTTCACAAAGTAACACACAAATGAACCAACACACAAAGCAACGATATCCTACTGTTACAGCTGATACATTAGTGAAATGTTTAAAAAAAAAAGATTTATGAACACGAATATATAATATAAACATGGATATACTTCCATAGGGATCCTATAACTCATTCTATATAGGATTTCTACCGCATGCTATATGCAATGCCTATGTATACTTCTCCCTCTGTATGTGGGAGGTTTGAGTTAAGGGCTTATGTTTGATGTGATAATCTCCTCATTCCTCAGAGTGGTGCCGAAAAGGGAGGAGGAAAGAAGAAGAAGAGGGAGAGGGACTTGGATGAGCTCAAGAAGGAGGTGTCAATGGTAAGAACAACCGGCTGTCTGGGGCTGTGTGTCCCAAATGACACCCTATTACCTATGTAGTGTACAACTTTTGACCAGGTCCCATAGGGCTCTGGCCAATAATAGTGCACCAAATTAGCCTGGGTACCAAGGGTGCCATTTGGGACGTAGCCAGGCTGTCACGTGTAAAGAACTCAGCGCAGTGTGTTTCATATTGAATAATGACCTTCTGGTTGTGGTTTATTTGAGTAAATCAGATTATTCTGTTCTTTCACAGGATGATCACAAGATATCATTAGACGATCTGGAAAGACGCTACACAGTCGACTTGGCTCGGGTAACACACACACACACACACACACACACACACACACACACACACACACACACACACACACACACACACACACACACACACACACACACACACACACAGCTGCCTTCCCTTCTGCTCTGCCGAGTCATTTTAATCTCCTAGCCCTGATCTAATCTCTACATAACTACTGCTTCCTGTCAGTGCTACACACATAAACCCCCCAACTGTTACTTTGGTCCATGTGGTCCAAGTTGAGTCCATAGGGTTCTCATCCCTATCCCACATGGGGACCCCACATGATATCTCCATTACTGGTGTTCAGTGGTATTACAGTGAATATAGGTCCCATATGGAGAGATGTCTGTCTATCTCATCTTTAATCCTACTGACTTTATCTCACACAGAACTAAAATGTTGTTTAGTCGCCATATTAGAAATGGCCACCAGGGGGTGATGGACAAAATCTGCAATGGTACTATACTGGCACTATAATACTTCTCTTACATTTGTCATTTTAGTCATTTAGCAGACGCTTTTACAGGAGCAATTAGGGTTAAGTGCCTTGCTCAAGGGCACATCGACACATTTTTCACCAGTCGGCTCGGGGATTCGCTCTTAACCGCTAGGCTACCTGCCACCCTTCTTCAGACATGCCCTAGATGTGTGTGAAGTGTGGTGCCTCTATCACAAAAGGCAGAATCCCATGCTTTAGCTGCCCCACTACACACAACAACCAAAATGGCCGTAGAAATGGAAAACATGATTTTGTTGTTGTGAGTGTGACTGTCTGACTTGCCTAGTTAAATGAAGGTTAAATAAATAATAAACAAAGTCTCCGTAGTGATGGTCTGTCTGCTCGCTGACGGACAGTGATTGTCTAAGTGACTGTGGTACATGTTGTATAAAGTCTTGTGTGTCTTGCAATGCATTATTTGTATGCCAGGAATGCCTGTAATATTGCCAATATTGTCTTCCAGGGTTTGACCAATGCCAAGGCTCTGGAGGTGCTGGCCAGGGATGGGCCCAACGTGCTTACCCCCCCTCCCACCACGCCAGAGTGGGTGAAGTTCTGCCGTCAGCTGTTTGGGGGCTTCTCCTTGCTCCTCTGGATCGGTGCCATCCTCTGCTTCCTGGCCTACAGTATCCAAGTGGCCACTGAAGACGAGCCAGCCAATGACAATGTGAGAACCGCCTCAAGGCTAGGCTGTATAACATCTGTCATGTTCACTACACATTGACCAACCTGGTCCCAGATCTGTTTGTGCTGATTTCTTTTTATTTTATTAGGATCTCTTTTCGCCCACCRAGGGCTAGTCTTCCAAGAGTCTTTAAGAAATGTAAAAAACATAAAGAAATGTAGAAAAAGAACAAAAACAAAGTAAAAACACAAAACACAGATCCACATTCCCATACCTTTGCATATTACGAGTTACACCTGCCAAGCCCCCAACCCTCACCCACCCACATACCTCATGTGCACATACTCATTTGAATTTAAATACAACATCACATATTATCATAACCTCTTAGACCCATTCTAGTTGTTCATTAATGTGCTTTGTGAATTATTTTTCTAAAATAACAATTTGACAAGTTTTTAGAACTTCCTGGCAAAGAGTTCCAGGGTTTTACTGCCCTGAAATTTAAAGCTATTTTCACTAGCTCTAAATTGGGTTTTGGTGGTCTATACGTGGTCTTGGTTCTGCTCCGTGTGTTACGAGAGTGTTTGTCTATGACTATATCCAGTTTATCATATATAGTGGTTGGTCTTACAGAGTGGTGAATTCTATGAAAAAGGGTTAGTTAGTATATTATTTTCTATCATTTCCTTGACAGTCAGCCATTTGAGTGCAGTATGTAATTCTATGGAGGGCCTCTCCTAACCACATTGCAGAACCATTCTGGCTGTCTTATTTTGCGCTGTTTGCAGGCTCTTTAGGTCACCGACACTTGCATTACCCCAGACGACAGAGCAGTAGTTCATTTGACTATGGATGAGAGCTTGTGAGAGTTATTTTCGAATTAGCTATGGCATATATTTCGCAATCCTTCTGAGCATACAGGAGGGTCCAATGATTTTGTTGCAGAGGTGATGACCAAGAGAGACTGTCTAGCGGTACACCTAACAGCCTAGTCTCTGAAACCTCTTCAAATGGGTGTCCCGCCAAATGTCAGCTGTAAGGAGGGTCCTTTGTTACTTCTCTCCTTTGTACATATTAGCATTGTCTTGGTTTCTTTGTTTTTAAGCACTTGTTTATTGTGGGTTATCCCATTTGACATTTTGGTCATGTCAGCTTTAAGAGCCTCTTTCAGCTGCCCTACAGAATTGCATGATCCATTAACAGTTGTGTCGTCAGCAAACATGGTTGCATAGAGTTGCCCAGTTATTAGCTAACACTGTCTATCATCATCATCATCATCATCATCACCAACCTGGTTGCAAACATACTACATACAACCACAAATAAAACAAGCATCAACATCACGTTCACTCACAATTATGTTGATATACTGTAGTGCAACACCAGTAACCTTCATCTGGTCATCTTGTTCTCTCTCTCTCTCTCTCTCTATCTCTATACAGCCCTCTTCCTCTCTCTTTCTCTACCTCCCTCTCTCTCTATCTCACTCCCTCTCTCCTCCCTCCCTCTCCCATAACAGTTGTACCTGGGAGTGGTTCTGTCAGCTGTGGTCATCATCACTGGCTGTTTCTCTTACTACCAAGAGGCCAAGAGCTCCCGCATCATGGACTCCTTCAAGAACATGGTTCCTCAGGTGAGCTGAGCTGAGACAGCACAGTATATTGCTTTGTCGGCGTCCCAAATGGCACCCTATGAGATGGCCCTATTCCCTTTATAGTGCACAGTTGACCAGGGTCCTATTCCCTTTAAAGTGCACTACTTATTTATTTTTTATTTTTTATTGTACTTTTTACCCCTTTTTCTCTCCAATTTCATTATATCCAATTGGTAGTTACAGTCTTGTCCCATCACTGCAACTCCCGTACGGACTCGGGAGAGGCGAAGGTCGAGAGCCATACGTCCTCCAAAACACGACCCCGCCAAGCCGCACTGTTCTTGACACACTGCCCGCTTAACCTGGAAGCCAGCCGCACCAATGTATTGGAGGAAACACCGTACGTACAGCTGGCGACCGAAGTCAGCGTGCATGTGCCAGGCCTCCACAAGGTGTCGCTAGAGCGCGATGGGACAAGGTCATCCCAGCCGGCCAAACCCTCCCCTAACCCGGATGATGCTGGGCCAATTGTGCGCCGCCTCATGGGTCTCCCAGTCACGGCCTGGCTGCAGCACAGCCCAGGATCGAACCCGGATCTGTAGTAACGTCTCTAGCACTGCGATGCAGTCCCTTAGACCGTTGCGCCACTCGGAAGGAAACTGCACTACTTTTGACCAAGCCCAGGGCCCTGGTAAAAGTAATGCACTACATAGGGAATAGGGTGCCATTTGGGACACAGGCTATGGCTTGGTCATCGTAACAGTGTGTGAAGGCTATAATAGGCTTAAATCCCCTTGGATAGTCTTCGATTTCAAGTAATTTAATTTCCTTTGAGTGCCTCGAGTGGGCTTACACTGACTTGAGAGGCATAATAAGCTTATCCAACATAACACAACTAATAATTTGAGCCAACTTTGGATTTGCCAATGAACGTTTATCTGAAAAAAGTTTCATTCTCCCCTTTCAAGCTCCCCTTTGCCTCTCTCTCTTTCATCTCTCCTCTCCCTTATCCATCCCTGGCAGCAAGCCCTGGTGATCAGGGAGGGAGAGAAAATGACAATCAATGCAGAGCTATTGGTGAGGGGAGACCTGGTGGAGATCAAAGAGGGAGACCGGATCCCTAGCCGACCTCGAGTTGTCTCCGCTGCTGGCTGCAAGGTGAGGAGAGGCCAGGAGTCCAAGGGTCACATCTGTCCAGTGGATTACTTAGTTGCTGTCTCTCTCTCTCTCTGTCATATCTATGGTCTGTCTGTCTGATTTACTTCTGGTCCAAACTGGATAACTTTCCTCTGTGTGTGTGAAGGTGGATAACTCTCTTCTTGACTGGGGAGTCAGAGCCTCAACACGCACAACAGAGTTCACCATGAAAACCCCCTGGAGACTCGAAAACATCGCCTTCTTCTCCACCAACTGTGTGGAGGGTCAGTAGGGACAAATCCTTTTCCTATCTTTTTATTCATTTATTTTGATTTTACAAGGGAACCTGACCTATTCTTCCTCCCTCTATCTACCCCATTCCATCCAAATCATCAAATCAAATCAAGTTATTTTATATAGCCCTTCGTACATCAGCTAATATCTCGAAGTGCTGTACAGACACCCAGCCTAAAACCCCAAACAGCAAGCAAGCAGGTATAGAAGCACGGTGGCTAGGAAAACTCCCAGAAAGGCCAAAACCTAGGAAGAAACCTAGAGAGGAACCAGGCTATGAGGGGGTGGCCAGTCCTCTCTGGCTGTGCTGGGTGGAGATTATAAACAGAACTATGCCAAGATTTTCAAAATGTTCATAATGACAAGCATGGTCAAATAATAATCAGAATAATTTCAGTTGGCTTTTCATAGCCGATCATAAGATTGAAAAAAAGCAGGTCGGGACAGGTGGGGTTCCATAACGCAGGCAGAACAGTTGAAACTGGAAAGCAGCAAGGCCAGGTGGACTGGGGACAGCAAGGAGCATCAGCCCGGGCCCCGACGAGGCTCCAGGGCTCAGGTCTCCGAAGAGAGAGAAGAGAGAGAGAGAACGAGAGAATTAGAGAGAGCATACTTAAATTCACACAGGACACTGGATAAGATAGGAGAAGTACTCCAGGTATAACCAACTGACCCTAGCCCCCCGACACATAAACTACTGCAGCATAAATACTGGAGGCTGAGACAGGAGGGGTCAGGAGACACTGTGGCCCCATCCGATGATACCCCCGGACAGGGCCAAACAGGAAGGATATAACCCCACCCACTCTGCCAAAGCACAGCCCCCACACCACTAGAGGGATATCTTCAACCACCAACTTACAGTCCTGAGACAAGCCGAGTATAGCCCACAAAGATCTCCACCACAGCACAAACCAGGGGGGGCGCCAACCCAGACAGGAAGATCACGTCAGTAACTCAACCACTCAAGTGACGCACCCCTCCTAGGGACGGCATGAAAGAGCACCAGTAAGCCAGTGACTCAGCCCCTGTAATAGGGTTAGAGGCAGAGAATCCCAGTGGCGAGAGGGGAACCGGCCAGACAGAGACAGCAAGGGCGGTTCGTTGCTCCAGAGCCTTTCCGTTCACCTTCACACTCCTGGGCCAGACTACACTCAATCATATGACCTACTGAAGAGATAAGTCTTCAGTAAAGACTTAAAGGTTGAGACGAGTCTGCGTCTCTCACATGGGTAGGCAGACTATTCCATAAAAATGGAGATCTATAGGAGAAAGCCCTGCCTCCCGCTGTTTGCTTAGAAATTCTAGGGACAATTAGGAGGCCTGCGTCTTGTGACCGTAGCGTACGTGTAGGTATGTACGGCAGGACCAACTCGGAAAGATAGGTAGGAGCAAGCCCATGTAACGCTTTATAGGTTAACAGTAAAACCTTGAAATCAGCCCTTGCTTAACAGGAAGCCAGTGTAGGGAGGCTAGCACTGGAGTAATATGATCAAATTTCTTGGTTCTAGTCAGGATTCTAGCAGCCGTATTTAGCACTAACTGAAGTTTATTTAGTGCTTTATCCGGGTAGCCGGAAAGTAGAGCATTGCAGTAGTCTAACCTAGAAGTAACAAATGCATGGATTAATTTTTCTGCATCATTTTTGGACAGAAAATTTCTGATTTTTGCAATGTTACGTAGATGGAAAAAAGCTGTCCTTGAAACAGTCTTGATATGTTCGTCAAAAGAGAGATCAGGGTCCAGAGTAACGCCGAGGTCCTTCACAGTTTTATTTGAGACGACTTTACAACCATCAAGATTAATTGTCAGATTTAACAGAAGATCTCTTTGTTTCTTGGGACCTAGAACAAGCATCTCTGTTTTGTCCGAGTTAAAAGTAGAAAGTTTGCAGCCATCCACTTCCTTATGTCTGAAACACAGGCTTCTAGCGAGGGCAATTTTGAGGCTTCACCATGTTTCATTGAAATGTACAGCTGTGTGTCATCCGCATAGCAGTGAAAGTTAACATTATGTTTTCGAATAACATCCCCAAGAGGTAAAATATATAGTGAAAACAATAGTGGTCCTAAAACGGAACCTTGAGGAACACCGAAATGTACAGTTGATTTGTCAGAGGACAAACCAATCACAGAGACAAACTGATATCTTTCCGACAGGTAAGATCTAAACCAGGCCATAACTCACTCAGAATCCACTCATCCATCTTCAATTAATGAATTGCTTGTCCCTCCCTCCCTCCCGCAGGCACAGCCCATGGTGTAGTAGTAGGTACCGGTGACCATACAGTGATGGGTCGTATTGCCACCCTGGCCTCGGGGCTGGAGACGGGCCAGACTCCCATCAACATGGAGATCGAGCACTTCATCCAGCTGATCACGGGCGTGGCTGTGTTCCTGGGGGTGTCCTTCTTCATCCTGGCCATCATCCTGGGTTACACCTGGCTGGAGGCTGTCATCTTCCTCATCGGCATCATCGTGGCCAATGTCCCAGAGGGCCTGCTGGCCACCGTCACTGTGAGTAAGCCTTGAATGTCCCAGTCCGATTGGCCCGTAGCCTAGGGGCAGTAGCCTATCTTGCGTGAGGCATGTTGATGTGCTTGATGGGACTTAGACGCTAGTCTGTCGCAGGGACCGTCACTATGAGTCCGACTACTATTGTAGTTGGTGAGTGAAATAGCAGTGGGCCGGATTCAATCCCGTACTGGCAGTGGTACATGTATGTGTGCTAGAGGCAGCGACTTAGACCACTAGACACCCCAACGCCACCGACTGGGATTGTGTATATGGGCCAAATTATAATTCTAAGTCTCCACGCAAACCTCTTGCTAAATCTCATAATTTACACCAAAGTCTATGTGAGTCTGCTCTGTCATAGGATTTTCCATCCATCTGTCCATCTTTGACCATTACTCTGTCGTTGCTCAAGTTTCAGGTTGTATTGTCACGTGTGCTACTACACTGAAATGCCTTTCTTGAAAACTCTTTCCCAACAATGCAATAATCAATACCAGTAGTCCTATATAATCAGGTAAAGTAGAACAAAAATGAATGAGAAATAGAAATAAGAACATGAGAAAGTAATTGAGCGATATACAGGGACAGTTCCAGGGTCAATATGCAGGGATACTGGAGTGGTAGGGGTAGATATGTATAGGGGTAAGAGGACTCGGTAATGTCCATTTCCTCTCCTCAACCGCCCCTCTCTCTTTCTTTCTCTCTCCCTCCCTCCGTCCCACTCTCCCTCCCTCCCTCTGTCTCTCAGGTGTGTCTCACCCTCACTGCCAAGCGTATGGCCAAGAAGAACTGCCTGGTCAAGAATCTGGAAGCTGTGGAGACCCTGGGTTCTACCTCCACCATCTGTTCCGACAAGACAGGGACCCTGACCCAGAACCGCATGACCGTGGCCCACATGTGGTTTGACAACATGATCCATGAGGCCGACACTACGGAGGACCAGTCTGGTGAGACCACCCACAGACATCATCTGTCCCTTCTACACTCAGCCAGACCCGTTGAATTAGTTCGCTTCTCTGCTGTGTTAAATGAGCTTTGATGTAAGAATTTAGAATAGAGATACTAGAAAGGAATAGATACTATACTGTGTGCTATACAATATACTGAAAAAAGATACAAATTCAGCTCAGTCACATTGTCTATGGTTACAAAATTCGGGTATTTTCCCAATATTCCCAGGTTTTCCAGAAATTCCGGTTGGAATATTCCCGGAATCAGGATGGAATATACAGTAAATCTGGGAATCTTCCAACTGGAATTTCTGGAAAATCTGGGAATTCTGGAAAAAATGAATCATCCCTCTGTAAGTCTGAAGGCTCTCCTGTGTTCCTTCAGGTGCCACCTTTGACAAGAGCTCAGCTACATGGCACTCTCTGTCTCACGTGGCTGGACTCTGCAACCGCGCTGATTTCAAAGCTGGGCAGGAAAGCTTCCCCATCCTCAAGGTAGGGGATGGCCACTATACACGCATACTGGTGGGGGTTGATGAGGGGAGGATGGCTTATAGTAATGACTGGAATGGAATGGTTGATATAGTAAGAGTCCGGCGTCCGATTTAAAGTGCCCCAATGACCCATGCGACAAAGTGTAATATAGACACACCTGGCAACATTGAATCTAACAACACAAAACCCATTCCACCAAAATATTACAATAGCAATATTATAGTTTACTATCTAATACTACAGTACTTACTATATAGTTCTATAGTATACTGTAGAATAGTATACTACATACTGTAGTATCCCTCGATCATGTGTAGTACTTAATATAGAATGTTGTAGTATACTGTAGAATACTATAGTAAATACTGCAGTAATGTCCGCAAAAACACTACAGTCTGTAAAAACACTACACTTTTTTAACTATAGTAAATACTACAGTATTTAATTTGCATAAACCATGTCCATTGCCCTCCCCATATCACAATTTGTGCCACCCATAAGTGAGAAATCTACATGCCAAATATAACCATATATTGTGCTCCCTACACGTTACAGAAAAGAGCAGAAGCTCTGAACTATCCGTTCAGACCCCAGCCCTACCTACTTACAGGCTATGGAAAATGTGTAGGTGTTCTGAAGGAGAAGCCCCAACTTCTATGTCAAAGATAATAAAACAAAAACATTATAGTAAATGCTAAAGTAATTCCCACAAAAACACTACAGTAAATAATACAGTATACTACAATCTACAAAAACACTACAGTTTTCTTTTACTACAGTATTTATACTATAGTTAACTGTAAATACTACAGTATACGACAGTAAATATCACATTAAAGTCTGCAAAAACACGACAGTGAACACTATATTTATACCATTGTATGCTATAGTATTTTTTCATGTGGGTAGTCACATACTAAACCAATTTTCAGGCAGCAACCCATTCTGACAATGTGAATAGACCGTCTCCTGCTGACTGCTTGATGTTGTGTTGTTTTGTAGAGGGACACTGCTGGCGACGCGTCAGAGTCTGCTCTGTTGAAATGTATCGAGCTCTCCTGTGGGTGTGTCCGCTCCATGAGAAACAGAAACCCCAAGGTGGGCGAGATTCCCTTCAACTCSACCAACAAGTACCAGGTATACAATTACCCCTTCAACGTGGACATTCACAACACAAAACATACAGCATAGACACAACTGCATAAACAAGAAAAAGTCATTGTTGTACAAACAGAATTACAGCCCAATCCATAATTCAGAAGTCTTTTGAACCACCAGAACCATTAAAAACGGCAATGACAAAAGAGTAAAACATGTATATACTTTTATCTTCTACCCACCTTCTGAAAGCTTTCCATTCATGAACATGAAGACAATGGAAATGGCCACCTACTCGTTATGAAGGGAGCACCTGAGAGAATATTGGACAGGTATTTATTTACATCAAAACTGTGTCTCCCTCAATAGGTAAATACRACAGAGTCACATAAGCCATTATGCCAAAGCCGTGCCCTCTAAATACACAGCTCACTGATTGACCGCAAAAGGTGAATAAATCCTATGTGTTTGTACACCTCTTAGGTGTAGCACCATCATGATCCAAGGTCAGGAGGTTCCAATGGATGCCAACTGGAACGAAGCTTTCCAGAGTGCCTACATGGAGCTGGGAGGGCTAGGAGAGAGAGTTCTAGGTACGTACAGTATATAGAGTGACATTTGAGACTCAACTATCCCCAGACCACACATGCCACCCTGGCCGTTGTCTGTGCCCTTCCTTYATGTGTCCCCTCTCAATCTGTATCTCCCGATCTGTTCCCTACATCTTTCCCGTCATAGAAACTCGACGAAATACAAAAAGCAGATTTGAACCTTGATGTCGTAAAAAAAAGTATCGGTCTGTTGTCTCTCTCTCCCTCAGGGTTCTGTCACTTGTCACTGTCTCCGGCCCAGTTCCCTCGGGGGTTCAAATTCGACTGTGAAGATGTGAACTTTCCCACTGAGAATCTGTGCTTCGTTGGCCTCATGTCCATGATTGACCCTCCCCGCGCTGCCGTGCCCGACGCTGTGGGGAAGTGCCGCTCTGCTGGGATCAAGGTGAGTGGCGTCATCAACCAAGAAAGGTCGCAAAATTCCAGTAACTTTCCCAAAATTCACAGGTTTTCCAGGAATCCCGGTACATTCCCGGAATAAGCAGGAAATCTGGGAATCCTTTTACCGTGATTTCTGGAAAACCTGGGAATTTTGGGAAAGTTACTGGAATTTTGCGACCCTACAACCAATTAACCAATCAGCCAACACATCCAAACTTGTCTTATTGGGCCCAATCAGAATGATAGGTTAACACATACATGGACATGATAAATGAGAAAAACAGAAAGCAAAAAAGATGGCAAAGTGTATAAGTTAGCACAGGCAAGAATGTCATAAATGAGCAGATTGTTGTATGTGGTGACAGGTAATGATGACATATGGTGTGCTTATAGTTGTGATGATGTGCTATTAGGTTATCATGGTGACAGGCGACCATCCAATCACTGCTAAAGCCATCGCTAAAGGTGTGGGCATCATCTCCGAGGGCAACGAGACTGTGGAGGACATCGCTGAAAGACTGAATATTCCACTAAGCCAAGTCAACCCCAGGTGTGTGTGTGCGCATGCGTGCCTGTGTGTGTGCATCTGTGTGTGAGCGGTCACGTGTGTGTGTGTGTGTGTGTACTTGTGTTGTTTCTCACTGTCGGCTTGTACCTGTATCTCGCTCCCAGGGATGCCAAGGCTTGTGTGGTGCACGGGGGGGACCTGAAGGACATGAGCGCAGAATACTTGGATGACCTGCTCAGGAACCACACTGAGATAGTGTTCGCCCGCACCTCACCTCAGCAGAAACTCATCATCGTAGAGGGCTGCCAGAGAACGGTGAAAGGACGTCTGTGTGTGTGTGTGTGCATGTGTGCATGCATGAACGCTAGCGTGTGTATTTGTGTGTGTGTGTGTGTGTGTGTGTGTGTTTGAGTCACTCTATAATTAAAGCATGGTTTGGAGTTAGGAATTCTGAATCTATTCTTCTGTTCAGTTTGATATTGGGGGGCTATTATTCTATAGAAAAGTTTTTGATGGGAAAATGGCTCCAAAATTGACAGAGGCGAAAGAACATGAAAACGCTGCATTTATCTCCAATTCACAGCTGTTATTCAACAAAAATGTTTCTTATTTCATGATCCTTTGTTCTCTTATTCTAGGGGGCAATTGTTGCGGTTACTGGGGACGGAGTGAACGACTCACCTGCCCTGAAGAAGGCTGATATCGGAGTTGCCATGGGGATCGCTGGGTCTGACGTCTCCAAGCAGGCTGCTGACATGATCCTCCTGGACGACAACTTCGCCTCTATCGTCACAGGAGTGGAGGAAGGTAAGGAAGAAAGAGGAAGAGAGAAGGAAAAAAAAGAAAGTGGGAAAAAATGGAAATACTGTGAGTCAATCAATTGATCTGTTCTTCTTCAATCCCAAACAGGCCGTCTGATCTTTGATAATTTGAAAAAGTCCATTGCCTACACTCTGACCAGTAACATTCCAGAGATCAGCCCCTTCCTCCTCTTCATCATTGCCAGTATTCCCCTGCCCCTGGGCACGGTCACCATCCTCTGTATCGACCTGGGAACTGACATGGTGAGCACCTGCCATGCTGACTGGAAAAGGAAAACCTGCACTGAAACAGTCTTAGGGGTGGTTTCCCGGACACAGATGAATCCTTAGTCCTGGACTAAAAAGCAATGTAGAATCTCAATTGAAAGGGCTTTTTAGTCCAGGATTAGTTGTACTGCTGGTTGTGACTGTGAGTGTCAAGGAGTATAGATATGATGAGTCAACATGGCCAGTCATAGAAGTAAGAATTGACATGCTGGCCTCAATAGTTCATCATCAAAAGTCTTTGGGTGCAGGGTTTAAAAGGCATAGAAACGGTGAAAGTAAAACCCACACTCACTGAAATAGTTGTAATGTTATTTAGCAGAAGAGATCAAACAAACTGACTGCCGAAGAACATTACAACTCTTTCAGAAAATTCTCGATTCTATGACTGGCCATGTTGACTCATCATATCTCTACTACTTGACACTCACAGTCACAACCAGCCATTCTCTTAGCTTGATCATACACTACTTTACAATCTATTACTCATCCCTGCCCTGCCCTGCGTCAGGATGAAAGCTGCTAAATCCACTAAAGCAAACTGGATTTGAATCCACTCTGCTGTGTGGATTCTGGTCTCACAATGGGCTAAGTCCATTTCCCACCTTAACTCACTCACATTGCCCTGTTGTTGCCTTACTGGCAGGGTTGGGTAGGTTACTTTCTAAATGTAATCCATTACAGTTACTAGTTACATGCCCAAAATTGTAATCAGCAATGTAACTTTTGGATTACCCTAACTCGGTAACGTAATCTGATTACGTTCAGTTACTTTTAGATTACTTTCTCCATAAGAGGCATCAGAAGAAGACAAAAATGTATGTTACCAATTGAGCGACATCTATTGCAGGATAAATCAATGTTAAAGTTTACATAGCTGACCATATATGGATGTAACATTTTACTTTATGGGTTGGATATGTAGGCTTCTTCGAACCCATCGCTCTCTACTACATATAATAATACGATTAAATGATATCTTTACATTAAAAACCAAAGTCTATCAGAATTCCAGTCATTCCAATAAATGCTATACCCCTTGATCTTCAAGAATAGGTCTTGGAAATATGGAAGTATAGATAAGCCATATTGTTTTACCTGAGCATGACCCCAAAACTAAGGACTTATTAGCCAGCCCTACTCTGTTGTTTAGGATTTTGTTGTCATGGAGGACTGATTGGACTCATTGATTTGAGTTGAAAAATCAATGCTGCGCTCATGGAATGGCATGCTTTGACCACTACTGAAAAGTGCTATTTACATGTGAAAAAATGAATGCCATATGCTGCATTTGCTATAGGCCTATAGTTTACCTTTTAGTTGTTGACACTTTGATTTCTTGGTTATGTTACTGTTACCAAGTCCAGCACGGGCTAGCCCACACCAAGTCCAGCACGGGCTAGCCCACACCAAGTCCCGCACGGGCTAGCACACACCAAGTCCAGTACGGGCTAGCCCACACCAAGCCCAGCACGGGCTAGCCCATGCTAGCCAAATATTTTAGCCCTCATTGGGCTAAAATCGTGTCAATGTGGGCTTGTTTACTAGGTGTAGCTTTATCACATTGTTCTGTCTGTCATACATTCTCTCTGTCTCTGTCTCTCTCTCTGTCTCTTTCTCTCCCTCTCTCCTCTGTCTGGGTCCAGGTTCCTGCTATCTCATTGGCCTACGAGACGGCTGAGAGTGACATAATGAAGCGTCAGCCCCGGTGCCCAAAGACGGACAAGCTGGTGAACGACAGACTGATCAGCATGGCCTACGGACAGATAGGTCAGAATACCTCCTCCACTTGCAAGCTCATCCGTGGGTCTGTGTCCCAAATGGCACCCTATCATGGGCCCTGGTCAAAATTAGTGCACTAGATAGTGAATAGGGTGCAATTTGAGACATGCAGATTGCCTTTTTACCCTCTGTTATTCATTGCAGTTATTGAAAGTTACACTGAATGTACAAAACATTAGGAACACCTTCCTAATATCGAGTTGCTCCCCCCTTTGCCCTGAGAACAGCCTCAATTCGTCAGGGCATGGACTCTACAAGGTGGCGGAAGCATTCCACAACATGCTGGCCCATGTTGACTCCAATGCTTCCCACAGTTGTGTCAAGTTGGCTGGATGTCCTTTGGGTGGTGGACCATTCTTGATACACACAGGAAACTGTTGAGTGTGAAAATCCCAGCAGCGTTGCAGTTCCTGATACACTCAAACCGGTGCGCCTGGCACATACTACCATACCCTGTTCAAAGGCACTTAAACCTTTTGTCTTGCCCATTCACCCTCTGAATGGCACACATACACAATCGCAATTGTCTCAAGGCTTAAAAATCCTTCTTTAATCTGTCTTCTCCCCTTCATCTACGCTGATTGCGGTGGATTTAACAAGTGACATCAATAAAGGATCATAGCTTTCACCTGGATTCACCTGGTCAGTCTATGCCATGTTTTGTACACTCAGTGTATATTGTGCTGATGGACTCGTCTCTCTCTCTCTCTCTCCAGGTATGATCCAGGCCATAGCAGGTTTCTTCACCTACTTTGTGATCCTGGCTGAGAATGGTTTCTGGCCAGGGACCCTCCTTGGCATCCGTCTGAACTGGGATGACCGTGCTAACAACGAGGTGGAAGACAGCTATGGGCAGCAGTGGGTGAGAATGAGAGGGTTTAACACACATAACACCTACAGATTGGAGCGAATGGTTAAAGGTTCATGCAGCCGGTAGCTATATTTTACGCAGAGCCACCACACGTTACTACAACAGTTTTTTTTTTTTTTTTATGTTAAAGTAAACTTGCACACCTTGACGTACTACCAGGTGCATGGAGAAAAATTTGTGGTCACGGTGGAAAAAGGAAAAACTCCAGCACCCCGGTAATGTGGATGCTACCAACAATTGAATGGATCTAAATTGTTGGAAGCATCAAAATGACCTGTGTGCTGGAGTTTGTCTTTTTCTTGACTACGACAGGTTTAAGACGTGTAAGACGTGTTTCTGTTCGCAGACCTATGAGCAGCGAAAGATAATTGAGTTCACCTGTCATACCTCGTTCTTCGCGAGCATCGTGGTGGTGCAATGGGCTGATCTGGTCATCTGCAAGACCAGGAGGAACTCTGTCTTCCAGCAGGGCATGAAGTAAGTGGAAAAGGACGCATCTCAAATGACAACCTAACCCCCCGTATAATGCACTACTTTTGACCGGGGCCCAAGTGGCTCTGGTCAAAAGTAGTGTACTGTATAGGTAATAGGGTGCCATTTGGGACACACCCAATGAAAGAGAGGATGTTTTACTTTGTATAAGTATGGATATGGTCATTTTTTTTTAAAGTGTTCCCCTTTTCTTGTCGTACTCTTTCCTGTATTCACCTCTCCCATCCCCATGACAGGAATCGTATCCTGATCTTTGGCCTGTTTGCTGAGACTGCTCTGGCTGCCTTCCTGTCCTACTGCCCAGGAATGGACATCGCCCTCCGCATGTACCCCTTGAAGTCAGTACTAGACAACATATTCTCCAACCTACCCTAAAAACATCCTATACCCAACACCCCCGTTTTTCATTCTACCCCAAAACGACTATGTCCCTCACGCGCCTTTCTCATATCACACTTTCTCACAGACATGGATTTTACAATGTACCACACACGTCTCCACGCTATAATCCCCAGCCTCAAAACCTCCAAAACATGTCCCACAAATGTTTTAGTTACACCCTCATCACATCCTCGTATCACCCCAATAATTCGGAGGGTGAATCTGCATGGATTTTCAACCTGGACTTCTTACAATATGTTATGAATTGCAATTTGTACAATATGTTACCAATTCCAATTTCTTGTGGCTAATGTTAGGTAAGGGTTTAAGGTTAATTTTAAGGTTAGGAGTTAGGTTAAAGGGTTAAGGTTAGGGTTTTGGGAAGGGTTAGCTAACAAGCTAAGTAATTGCAAAGTATCTAAAAAGTAGTAAGTAGTTGCAAAGTTTCTAAAATGCTAAAATTGTCCTGGATTTGCATTTAATATGTTACGTCTAGTCTATGAGACCAGGCTGGATTTTACAATGAACTACACCAACCACCTTTCCCTTGTTTCGCTGACTCTCTCTCTCTCTTTCCCGCTCCTTCAGGGTCTCCTGGTGGTTCTGTGCCCTCCCCTACAGTGTCCTCATCTTCATCTATGATGAGATCCGCAAGCTCATCATCAGGAGGTGTCCTGGAGGTGGGTGACATAGAGTGACACAGAGGTGATAAAAAAGCAGTGGTGTAAAGTACTTAAGTAAAAAATACTTTAAAGTACTACATTTTTGGGGGTATCTGTACTTTGCTTTACTATTTATATTTCTGACAACTTTTACTTTTACTTCACTACATTCCTATTGTAATTAAAATACTTTTTACTCCATACAATTTCCCTGGCACCCAAAGTACTCGTTACATTTTGAAAGCTTAGCAGGACAGGAAAATAGTCCAATTCATGCACTTATCAAGAGAACCTCCCTGGTCATCCCTACTGCCGCTGATCTGGCAGACTCACGAAACACACATGCTTCATTTGTAAATTATGTCTGAGTGTGCCCTTGGCTTTCTGTAAATAAATGAAAAAGAAAATGGTGCCGTCTGGTTTGCTTAATATAAGGAATTTGAAATGATTTATACTTTATCTTTTGATATTTAAGTACATTTGACCAATTACTTTTAATTTGTATACTTAAGTATACTTAAGTATACTTAAAACCAAATACCTTGAGACTTTTACTAAAGTAGTATTTTACTGGGTGATTTTCACTTTAGCTTGAATTATTTTTTATTAAGGTATCTTTTACTCAAGTATGACAATTTGGTAATTTTTCCACCACTGATAAAAAAATACTTAGCGTGACATAGAATATGTGACACAGAAGATGCTGGTTGTCTGTCACTGAGACAAAAATATTCAAAAAAGTTCATTTATCGTGACAGTTAATCGCTCATGTTAATTAGTCATGTTAATAATCAGATTGATGTGCTGGGGATCAGTGAGTCACTGAGTTAAAAGGGCCTGTTCATATTGAAACACAGATGAAGAGATAATGGGACATAATGACGTTGTCTAATATAGTCATAATCCGTGTCTGACTGTTCTTTTTCTTTCTGTTTTATAGGTTGGGTGGAACAGGAGACTTATTATTAACATTCAGAAACGTATTATTGTGAGTTTGAATTTTTGTCAGTCTGTGTTAATGAAAGGGGAAAGTGGATATCTAATCAGTTGTACAACTGAATGCATTCAACTGAAATGTGTCTTCTGCATTTAACCCAAACCCTCTGAATGAGTGAGTATATTTGTGTATGCAAGGTCTAGCTAAGCAAAGAACATAGCTTTTGTGTGCACAACAAAAATACCTTTCAAATTGAATTTTGTCTTTGAAAGTGATTAACAATGGGTTTTTAAAATAAGCCTAAATTACCACTGTAAATCCTGCTAGTGTGTGTTTGTTTGTCCGCCAGGCAATTGGTGTATTATTGCATGGATCAATTTATCAGTACACAATTCTGGTTATCATAGAGAATTCTGCTGCAAATAGACTTGTAATTGCGATTTGACATTTCTGAGTTTTCCAGATGACAATTATTGTACTAGAATGATTTTCCAAAACCCAAATGGCAACCTAACAAAATGTTCCAACATGCCTGTACCATACTAAAGCACCCTGAATATTTTTTTATTCACCAATAAATAAATAAATAATCAGGGCTGAAGGCTATCCATCCCTAATGGGACCCTATTCTCTACATAGTACAGTTCATTTCACCAGAGTCATATGGGCCCTGGTCAAAAGTAGTGCAGTATGGAATAGGGCGCCATTTGGGTTATCATAACGTTGTTGTGAAAAATAAATTGCTCTGAAAATCTCGATATGAAATAAAGTGAATCTGCACAAAGCAGTTGTTGTTTGCTTTTGTATTACCCCATCACGCGTGCACTTCTAAATGTAACGTTGGCAGCACCCAAGGCGCTTGAATTGTTGTATTTTCTTTGCTGAACAGGTGAGGCTCAGAACACCTGCCCTGAATGACGGGTCGCCACTGAGCCTACACCGCATATCAAACAAGCAAGACACAAACAGGCAGTCAATAGCGAGTTAATGTTATTTTTTCATCATCATTGGCTAAACGGGAGCCACGACTGCTGGCTATATGGCTGCATAACTATAATGATTACATCATCACACAAAACGCTAATTGTTTGCCCCAATGCAATGTTTGTGCTACGGCAATATCTGTTACAACAGATAGAGAAGGTTGTAGCCTTCATATATATTTTTGGAACGTTCGTTCAAATCGCAGATGTTCAGAAATACGAGACCTGAGAGATCTAAATCATCACATCGATCAAATTGGTTGAGGGTCCAGAAGAGGGAGAGAAACGTAGGTGTGTGTGCAGAAGTTATTCGGATCTGATTTGAGAAATACGTCTCCAGAGGCGGGGTGGGGGCGAAAACTCCGTATTCGTAGCCTCTGCCTTTAAATGTATAGCCGTTGATTCTTGAAGTATATAATTTAGAAATGCCTCATGAGCTTAATTCAACTGTCGTACCCCATCAGAACCCAAAATATAAGATTGTTTTACTCCAATGTTTGTGCACAATGTTTTACTCCAATGTATGTGCACAATGTAAACACACTGTATAGCCTCAAAACATGGTTAAAACGATCATTTTGATATCATGGATGGTCAGTCCTTGCAACGGTCTATGAATTTGAGAGTGGTTACATTTCAACACGGCCATTCCTCAGCTTTTCTTCTCCAAAACTCAGGTGGGCTGAAAGGTTTGTTATTGTGTAAATGATAGATCCTAGCTTTTAAACCGTTTTACTGTAAATAATTGTTACATTAGGCCTACCCTTCAACATTACCTTCTCAAAATGGCAGTACAGACCCGCCCCCGGGGACACACTTTTCACACCACTTCAATTCAGCTACGACCGGAAGTGATTTTCGTAGCAGGTTATGAGAGCATTTCCCCTAACACTAACCCTTTTCCTAACCTTAACTTCAGTCTCCTAACCTGCTACATTAATTCTCCTAATCACTGCGTAAATTCTCCTAACATGCTACGAAAAAGTCACTTCCAGCCATAGCATACCACCCTGCATCCCTCTGTTGATTTGCCTGGATGGGAGACCAGATGCTGCAGGAAGTTGTGGTGGAAGGCCAATAGGAGGCACTATTTCCTCTGGTAAAAAAAAAAATCTCAATGCCCCAGTGATTGGGGACATTGCCCGGTGTAAAGTGCTGTCTTTTGGATGGGACGTTAAAATGGGTGTCCTGACTCTCTGTGGTCACTAACGATCCCATGGCACTTATTGTAAGAGTAGCAGTGTTAATCCCAGCTAAATTCCCAATCTGGCCCTCATACCATTATGGCCACCTAATCATACCCAGTTTCCAATTGTCTCATTCATCCCAACCTCCTCTCCCCTGTAACTATTAACTATTCCCCAGGTCATTGATGTAAATGAGAACGTGTTCTCAGTCATTTTACCTGGTAAAATAAGGGATAAATAAAAAGTATCCAAGTGGAGTGAAAATAGTGCATGGGTTTCCACTAGTTACCAAAGTCAAAATTGGCTATATTGTACAAATTGATTAATTGTTTTTGGATGCTTTTCGGTCTTAATTTAAGATTAGGGTTAGGCATAAGGTTAGCAGTGTGGTTAGGTTTAGGTTTCAAATCACATTTTAAGAAGATACCTTGTAGAAATAGGCGGGGATTATGACGTTGTGGCTGAACGTCAGGAAAAATATAATAATGTTGCATTCAAAACCCCTGGGAACTCGGAACTGGTGCCTCGTTCAAAACAACTGGTTACTCGGGAAATACAAGATCAAATCATGACGTCAGTGATCTTCAGGTAGGAAAGTCGTAGCTCTAGAAAGAGGCCCGAATTCCCGAGTAGGAATTCCGAATTGCATGACCGTTCAAAACGATTTTCCCCGAGTTGTCAGTCAGAGATTTCCGAGTTCCTAGTTGTTTTGAATGCGGCATAACATCTAGACACGCCATATCCTGTTTCAGCTGTCAAATAAAAAATGGCGTTGCTTCTAAGGTCAGTAGCTAGCTAACTGTACCATATCTAACTTCGATACATTGTATTTGGGGGTTCCGTTCGTTTGTTGGTTAGACGTGTAATACTCATTTAGAATAATTCGATGTTCAAGTATATTGTTTAACTTAGCTAGAAAGCTTGCGTCACCCCGTCATAACATTGTTGCTTGCTACGCATACAAGTTAAATAGTTAACTCCTCCTGTGACGACAGGTTTGAGATGTACATGTTATTTTGATATCTAATGAACGCTACAATGAGCTCTACATTCGTATGGAAGCCATGCGTCCAAATCCCATGGATGTAACGGCCAATCTAGATAGCTAACGTTAGCCTGCTTGTGAAGTATCGTAACTAACTAGCTTGTCCCAACCTTGGATGTGAGGTTAGCTAGGGACTCCTCTCATCACGTGTGGCCCAAATAGAAGTTGAACCCCTTTACTACTAGCTACTTAGCTAGCGTACTAGTATTTCTTCCTCATATAGAAAGGCGCAGTAACCTCTGCTCTTCTAGGGTCTCTGAACATTAACACCCTTCAAATGTTGAACTTTGACCACACAGTTTATGATTGCTTGTGCATTATTAATTGAGCCATTGCGCAACCATCTCACCAATATCAAACAAGCTGTAATGAATTAAGAAGGAAGCTGCTCAGTGAAACGAATCTCGTCCTTTAACCTTGTTATTACTAACATTACTAAATGTGTTTTGCTTCATCTCTCTCAGGACCTTTACCCGAAAGGGCACTTGCTTGTTCCGCCCTCAGTTTGGCAGTCTATACAGACAGTGAGTAGATGTGTCAAGTGTGTGTCCGTGTACACGTGTGTCTCTGTCGAAAAAGAACAACGTTGTATGTGTACGTGTCCTATAGCCTTTATGTGTTCTAAATTCTGTTTTTCTCTCCGCCTCTTAAGTGCTGTTCCAATGGGAACCACAGCAAATGAGGAAATGAACACGTATTGGGCTAAAAACAACAAGTTGAACCGACCCATGTCGCCACATCTGACCATCTATAAGTAAGTTGACTACATGTGTGATAATGAAGGAGCTCACACTGCACCTCAGTAATAGCTGTCCTTGTTGAATTTGGTGCTGAGTGGCTTGATTGTGTTTGTACAGTCCGTTTGAGTCTCCAGGCCATCAGCGATTCGTCCCATGGAAAGACCAGAGACACAGCTTTGATTCAGTGTATTGTGACATGGTTTATGGATCAGGGGAGCATAAGTACCTTTTTTTAAAGCACAAAACAACCATTCCTCACAAGATTATTTACTCCTTTATGTATGTACTGATCCTTTATCACTTTTGCTGGACCAGCTAGGCCACAGTGTATTAGATTAAACGTCAGATGACATGGCCGGTAATAACTCAGGCCCCCCAACTTGAACTTGATAGGGTTTATATCCAGTGTGGACTACAAATGCCGTGTTTATATACTGTATGTGTGATGGCCATGTTGTCATGGTACCCTGTGTCTTGCAGGTGGTCATTGCCTATGATGATGTCCATCACACACAGAGGCACAGGAGTGGGACTCAGTGGAGGTAATGTAATATAACAACCTTGTACAGTGTATGGAAAGGCCCACATGATCACAGACCTCAACATATATTTATTGTTCTTTCTCTCTCTCAGGTATCTCAGCATTTGCTCTATTGGCACTGGTGTTGCCAGGTAACTATCCATACTACCTTGACTTGATCCACTCCCTGTCCGTTGGTCCTGCTCTGCTCAGCCTTGCCAAGTTTGGCATTGCCTTCCCTGTGTCCTACCACACCTTGAACGGAATCCGCCATCTGGTAAGTACTGTGTCCACAGGGCACAACACAAGTCAACACTGTCTGTCGGTCCTTGTTTTTCCTTAATATATTCTCCTTTTCTTTCCCTCTCTCTCTCTCTCTGTTAGTTTTGGGATAGCGGTAAGGGATTTAAGATTCCTGAGGTGTATCGCTCGGGCTACGTGGTCATTGTGCTGTCAATACTGACCTCCATTGCTGCCATTGCATACATGTGAGCAGCATGACGAGAGCAGAGAAAAGGAGTGCAGGAAGAGAGAGAGGAGGCGGACACGAGGGATGTTTTTTTAATTTAATGTTCTGGTCTTTGTGTCCCCAACACAGTAATTGAATGAATAAATAAATATGTCTAACCTATTTTTTTTCTTTTCTGTTTTTATCATGGAAAGGCATAGCCTGGTCTCAGACTAACGTTTTGTTTCACTTAGCTCACATTCTGTTTTACTTACCTATGGCGAGATCAGTCCGGTTTCACAAGGCTAGAAAAGGATACTGTTGTGTGATGGGGAAAATGAAACTGAAATATTGGAAATAGGACCATAATATCACCCTTTTTGTTATCTAACTGAACAATAATATCACCTTCTCAAATGGCTCCCTATGAAGTCCATTACTTTTGACGAAAGGGCCCATATGGCTCTGGTCAAAAATAGTGCTATATATATATATATATATATATATATATATATATATATATATATATATATATATATATATATATATATATATATATATATATATATAGTAAACAGGTTGCCTCTTCACATGGTAATGTCCTACATTTGTCTCCATTTACGTCTTCCATTTATCTGCAATAGATCCACATTTACATCACTCAGAGCTTCAAATCAGCATTAATGCCACTTGCAAGTCAGAGCTTATGCGTGTGGTGATTCAACTCAAATCTCTATCTATTCAAGCCCCAAGTTTTGTCTCGATCCGAGTCCATATCTGTATCTCCGCCACAGCGCGTGTGGATCATCCTCAGCCTAGTGAAAGAGACAGAGTCCCATTACTTTGTTTTATGTGTCCACGTCACACCTCACCATTAATAGCATTTTGTAGCCAGGGCAGAAGGTTGATATGAAAGCTGACTGAGTTATGGTTTTCTGAAACGTGTGTGTGTGTATATATATATATATATATACAGTGGGGAGAACAAGTATTTGATACACTGCCGATTTTGCAGGTTTTCCTACTTACAAAGCATGTAGAGGTCTGTATTTTTTTTTAATCATAGGTACACTTCAACTGTGAGAGACGGAATCTAAAACAAAAATCCAGAAAATCACGTATGATTTTTAAGTAATGAATTTGCATTTTATTGCATGACATAAGTATTTGATACATCAGAAAAGCAGAACTTAATATTTGGTACAGAAACCTTTGTTTGCAATTACAGAGATCATACGTTTCCTGTAGCCACCACTACTATCAGTAGCACTGTCAAAGCTGTACATAAAAAGTTTGCAAGCAAGTACACACCGGCCACGAACGATATGTTTACAATGCCGCATTGGTGAAAATAGACCAAATTATTACTGTGAGTCACATGGGCTACGAACAGTTTACTACATAACATACACTTAGTATTACTTTCTTAGCTACAGTATACATATCTCCTTTGCATATTATATAATTTATGCAGCAGCATACAATACATTTTTGGACTCACCTTGTGAAGGTGGCGATGCGGTCCTTTGGAGGCAAATTTTGTCATCAAAGCATTCTCTGGATTTATGGTGGGAACTCAACCCCCCCCCACACAGCCACTCCATTGAATAGCAGGCTAATGTTAGTGATTGCTTGGTAATGCTTGCAGCCACTGATTCCTTATAGACCACTCATTGTTGAATTTGTGATTTCCAGCATGTTGCGTAATCTTTATGGCCGTTTCTCTAAATGATTCATCTTCATATGACAAGGATTAAAAAAGGATTTGCCAGTAGATTGTCGACTTGATTCATGAGGATGACTGCTAGCTAAGATTTTGAAAGTATGATGTTGACATGATCAGTACAATCAAAGCTACTGTACATATAATGTGATTTTAAGTAATTTTATCTGTGGCCAATGACCTTGAGCCTTCTTGGAAGGGAACATGTAATATAACTCTATGGCAGGACCCAAAGGGCTGACATTCTGGATATCTACCCTTACTAAGGACTTCAACTTGGCGATGACGTAGTGTCCCCATGAGTGACAGAACACTGAGCCAATCACGGCGCAATGCTCCTATTTTCTGCTCGCTCGCCTCACCACCACAGAAAGCACTGAGCTAAGCTGAAACACCTGCATTTTTGAGCTGCCTCACTCAATGATATATTTTTTTAAATTAACTCAATGATATATATATATTTTTTTACATTGTTTGCAAACTGATATGTGACACGTATTGTGCAAAACAGGCAAACCACCCCCCCAATTTTGAAAAAAATAAAATATATTTAGATTTTTGCTCTGCCCCACCTGCCTTGAATGACAGGTTGCCACTGATTTGGATAACTGCACTTTGCTGAATGTTCCCGCGATTTGGTGTTTGAAACGTATTAAACTACGGGAGCATTCATCAGTGTGCATAAATGTATCTGTCTTTATTTCATGAGCACCTGCAAGTTATTGGATGCGGGTACACTACGCCTGAGACTAGTTGTGATTTCTGAACAAACTACAATGTGCCTGAGGCTACACCTCTTACTGAGCCACACAGGAGCTGTGCTCTCACTCTCTCTCTCTGCACCTGATCCTGTTTGGTTTTGTTTAGTTGCTGTCTATTGAGAATGCTAGGCTGCGATATAATGGTGGGCCTCAACATGCTGCTTATTAATGTGTGTGTCTGTCTCTCGAACGGCACCCTATTTCCTATATAGTGCCTACCCAAACCAAAAACCGTGGGTAGATGGCAGCATTCACACAAAACTAAAAGAACGAGCCACCGCATTTAACCACGGCATGGTGACTGGGAATATGGTTGAATACAAAGAGTGCAGTTATTCCCGGCGTAAGGCGATCAAACAGGCAAAACGTCAGTACAGAGACAAAGTGGAGTCGCAAGTCAATGGCTCAGACACGAGACGTATGTAGCATCATATTACCTCCACCTTACCTGACACCCTAGACCCACTTCAGTTTGCATACCGCCCCAATAGATCCACAAACGATGCTATCGCCATCGCACTGCCCACTGCCCTATCCCATCTGGACAAGAGGAATACCTATGTAAGAATGCTGTTCATTGACTACAGCTCAGCCTTCAACCCCATAGTACCCTCCAAGCTCATCATCAAGCTCTGGGCCCTGGGTCTTAACTCCGCCCTGTGCAGCTGGGTCCTGGACTTCCTGACAGGCCACCCTCAGGTGGTGAAGGTAGGAAACAACACCACTACGCTGATCCTCAACTCAGGGGCCCCACAAGGGTGCGTGCGCAGGCACCTCATGTACTCCCTGTTCACCCATGACTGCGTGGCCACGCATGCCTCCAACTCAATCATCAAGTTTGTAGATGACACAACAGTAGTAGGCTTGATTACGATCAATGATGAGACAGCCTACAGGGGGGAATGGCTTCCGTCTGGCCAATCTACCATAAAGGCCTAATTGGTGGAGTGCTGCAGAGATGGTTGTCCTTCTGGAAGGTTCTCCCATCTCCACAGAGGAATACTGGAGCTCTGTCAGAGTGACCATTGGGTTCTTGGTCACCTCCCTGATCAAGGTTCTTCTCCCCTGGTTGCTCAGTTTGGCCGGGTGGCCAGCTCTGGGAAGAGTCTTGGTGGTTCCAACTTGATTCCAGTTAAGAATTATGCCGGGCCGGCCACTAAAATACAAATTGGTTCTATTTGTGAAGCTCAACATGCTGCAAGTACAGCACCTCCCATCATTGTATTATTTAACTAGACAAGGCAGTTAAGAACAAATTCTTATTTACAATGACGACAGATCAACAGATTTTTACCTTGTCAGTTCAGGGATTCAATCTAGCAACCTTTTAGTTACTGGCCCAACGCTCTAACCACTAGGCTACCTGCCGCCTCCTGTTTCTAGGAGCATATACCCACGTGCCATCTCCTCATTGGTTTTTAGGAGCATATACCCACATGGGTGATTGAAAGATGAGGTCCACACTCCTGTCAGTTGTAAAGCTGCCATATAAAGTCCAAAGAAGAAAAAGAAGTAAGGAGGAGATGACGAGTAACAACCCAATGTTTAAACAAGGACAAATTAGCTAGCAACAGCAAGCTAGCTAGATAAATTGCCGTAAATGTTTAATGCTTTTTGACCTGTCCCAAATGAATATAATTGGTTCAGAGTTTGCTTTGATATTTCAACCTGCACGTCCTGATCGCTTCTGGTGTGGTTTGACAAAATCAACTTGCTCAGCATTTAAGCTACCCTGCGCCCTTTAGATCTCAGAGAGCGCGTGGTCTAGAGAAAAAGAGGTGACACAAGGAAAGAGTAATAGACTCTATTCACCAAGAGAGATAGGGGGGAAATCTCCATGATGAGAGCATCATTTTATCGGATGCTTGTATCTGATATTTACAAGTTACATGAATTGTTACAAATGCACTTAATATTGTATTTTTTCAAATAATTACTCAGCGTAATTATGCATGAAATGAAAGATGTTTGGCTATCCCTCAGATGAAACGCACAGAGACTGATATCGCCATCTTGGCGCTGCATAGTGATGCTGTTAGCGCGACCTCTACCGGTCTGTCGGTGAACAGCAGCCAAGTGGTCCTGATGCTGCGTGATGAGGATGCTGTATACGGTAGGAGGAAATATAAACCCTTTTTTCATCTTTTGGTGAGACTCAGTCTCTGTGGCGCAATGGAATAGCGCGCTGGACTTCTAATCCAGAGGCTCCGGGTTCGAGTCCCGGCAGAGATGAGTTGTAATCAGGAGCCAGGTGGCTTTTTAGAAAACATAAACCTAGTAAATGTATGAATTAGCCTAAAGCATACCTTTTATTTCACTACAACATTGTGTCCATACGAATGTGTATGTTGTCTCTCAATGTGGAGATAAACTAATGGAAATTCTGTGGCAAAATAATATCGTTTTTCTATAAAACGAAGCATGCCATTTCCAGAACAGATGCGCGTTGGTTTCTCTAAGCCATGTATTTTATTATCAGTTCTCATCGCAGTGCCGCGATATCCTTTAGCAGTAGTCGGGAATGTGCGCGCAATGCATGCGCCGCTTGGTACGGATTGACTTACCTCATCAGACACTTTCCCCTGAAAGACTACAGCTCTAGCTTGACATCTTAACTCAGACACCCACCTGTCTTTGCATTATTCCCCCCCCCCCCCTGCTCCCCCCCACTTATCTTCTTTCATGTGATCTGAATTCATTCACACATCTATCCATAAGTCATTCATGAGAATATAGAATAGTCTATACCCTCTCTGACTGCCAGTATGTGGGAAATTATAATAATTGTAATTATAGGCAATAATGAGTGTCACATTATGTAACTACTTTTAATCATATATTAGGCCTAAGCCATATAAAATAAACTCATTGCACGTGCCTGTGTGCATTTGTTTCAATTACACAAATTAAGTATTCTAGGCCTACACCATCATCACAAATAGATCAAATGACATGTTGATATTGTATGTTGATTATGCAACTAGCGCTCGTATAGGAATGCGCGCAATGACAACTCTTTGCCTCGTGCTTCTGTTTTCAGCACCTGGAGCTGTCCTGCACTCACATGCCCTGTCAGGGCCTTTTTAGAGACACTATAATTTCCGTCCCCCAACAACTAATTAAAACACCGCGTTTGAATTATACGGATGCATAAAATGCTCCAATGAGTAGGCATATGTGTCTCTATGTGTTGAATTTTAAGAGACATTATATTTGTAAAAACAATCCTGCTGCTACTACAGCTGTCAGTTTGGTGATCCCCTGCCCAGTTTGACATTGATTTCCTCCTGCCTCCTGTTTGTTGCCTATGGTAGTGATTGGGCTTTTCGTGCCGCCATCCACCATGTTTTAACCCCATGCCTCCCCACACACACGAACTAATCCGCGTGCAAAACTAATCCTTAATCCCCTCGCGAGTTGAACCGCCCCCCTCCACTGAACACCCACCTGGCGGGCCTGGCGCGTGTTGATTCCACTCAGACAGACCACGCCTCGTGCTGTCAGCCAAAAAGGCCCCAACTCCAGTTCAGAAAGCAGAGTAAAACATTGATTCTTAAGTGTTAGGTCTAGGCCTACATCAGTTATCTATGGGGACTATGCCTACTACCACTTATACCTATAGACTATTATGACTAAACATATAATAATAAGAAATCAATTAAGAAAGAACAATTCTAATTTGTCTATAAGAGGCTAAGAACAATACTATGAGATGACTGGGCATACAATCTATATGAATAGCCGATGAAATCTCAGTTTCTCTCTTTCTTTCCAAATATATCTCAATCTGTCTCTTAGCTCTCTCTCTCTCTGCGTGTCTCTCCCTCTTCCAGGCAGTATGCGCTGGCTCTGTTATCCGAATGGTACGGGCCAAATCGTATTAAAATCCCCTCCCCCTCCTCACTCCTCCGCCCCACACGCCACCCCTCCTCCCTCCTGTCTTTCAGACAGACTGTTTTTGCTGCAGTGAACGGTAGCCGTGGAGAGAGGGAAAACGCAAGAAAAACAAGAAGCCGAAGAAGGAAGATAAAAAGTCAATATAGACACATCCAGAGAGACCTCAGATCCAGCGCCAGCTATCCTGCATCACAAGGACCACTTCCAGACCAGAACCAACGGCGACAAATAGTGCAGGACCCGGACTCCAGAGACGTATATCGGTGTGTATGCTGCTATGTCTGTCCCTAGGAATATTATTGTTGTTGGCTGTGTCCGGGCTGTAAGCGAACGGGAGACACCTGTCACTGTTGTAAATACGACGCGTTCTTGTTCTGGAATGTTTCTACGTGCGCCTCGCTCAGTAGCCTAGGTTACTGTCAGGTGGTGGAGGTAAACCGTTATCTTGACCCGGGAATAAAACGCTAGACGCGTTGTATAATTTAGTGCGAATATGCTTTTTTGTTATTGGACTGTAGCGACGTTATGCCCCGCCGTCTCTCCCCTCCCCTTCCCTCACGGCTTTTAACACTGGTCGTGTGGCTGCAACCGCGCGCTGTTTGCACCTTTATGTCCACGTTTATAGGCTACTAGGTGTTGCTTTCCTCCACACGTAGGCTAATTTCGTTTATTGGGAGAAAGGTGTAGGAAAGGTGGCTCCTACCGGGGCTCATTTCTAGATTCCACGCCGCATCCAGCAGCATTGCAGGTGCCTTGTAGGCTATACCTATCTTTAGGTTGGACTTATCCAATCCCTTGTAGAGGGGCTATTATTAGTAGTGATCCGCAATAATGTTATTATAGCCTACCAATCAGTTCTGTGTTTTTCTTGACACACTCCTCGAATGGTTCCAACAAGAATAAACATCCCCCTATTCTATCCCCGCCCTAAATTCGCCCGCCCGTCCCGCAGGCAACCTCTCTCTCGCCATGGCTCCCGCTGCTGCTGAACCGAACGGTGACAATCAAGGGGCATTTCGAGGATAGATCCTAGCCTTGCCTCGGCTGCCATGTAAAGCTATGTGCTTGTGAGAGCCTGAGGGTATGTATTATAGTGACACAATGTGCGTTACATCTGTGTCATGTGAAGCACAGCCAGGGAATTCTCAACGGGCGACCGGCCGGTGCAGGCATCTTGCTGCTCACTCTTGCGTTTTGCTTGGCCAATAGGGGGATTTGATTTGTGTTATTTGTAGTTAACAAGAGTTGTTTTGGTCCCAGAAAACATCCTACCTATACAGGGCAGTTTGTAGCATTCTCCCCGACCAAAGCAAGATTTGGTCCCCCCCCCCCCCCCTAAAAMCATTTTAGTGTCACCCCTCTTGGCAGTGGACAGACAAATGTGCAGACTTAAAGTGCATGTCCTGCAATTCTGTGCATGAGGCAGAGAGAGCATTTTTAATGGTTTGAATTCATTTCATTCTATTCAACTCATTTTGCCATGGGGCGAAGAGAAAACTTTGGAGTTGTAAAGCTAATTTCCTGCAATTCTACACATTTTGCCATGGGATTGAGAGAAGAAATTACCGTTTTAAAGCAGATTTTCCCCAATTCTACACATTTTGCCATGGGATTGAGAGAAGAAATTGCCGTTTTAAAGCTAATTTTCCCCAATTCTACACATTTTGCCATGGGATTGAGAGAAGAAATTGCCGTTTTAAAGCTAATTTTTCCCAATTCTACACCTTTTGCCATGGGATTGAGAGAAGAAATTGCAGTTTTAAAGCTAATTTTCCCCAATTCTACACATTTTGCCATGACTAATGCAGTGTTCATATGATATCTGAGTGAGAGTGACTAACAAAATCAATGAGGGCCCCTAGAGGTTGGAGACCCTGGGCATGTTCCTCGTGTGCCCGGTCATTAATTCAGCCATGATACGTACCTAGCAATCTATAAAATGTTAGCTGACATGGGCTAATTGAGTGACTGTCAGTGACTGACACAACAAGAGAAAAACTGCTGATGCACTACCAATTTTCGAAATTGCAGTTTGTGTATTCTACTATCCTAACTACCAGTAAGTTGAGACCCCGACTGACTTCCTAAAAACAATACTGCTTATAATTGGCACTGCACCTTTACATTTAGAGGTGGATTGAATACATTTAGGGCATGGGGTTCTCAAACTTTTTGGGGCCCCGGGGAACCCATTTGTAATAACAAATTCACCAGGGACCCCCCTCATAATCAGAACAACAACTTCAAAATAGAACAATGTATTAAATTGCATTGCACACTTTTAACTTATTCCACAGATCAAAGGCCACAAGTTGTTTAAACCGTTGTTAGTAATATTCATTAAAAAAAATGTAATGTAAAAAAAAATGACATAAATATTTTAAGAGCTGACCGTGGACCGATTTGGGGCAAATGATAAACAGACACTGATTTTCTGCCTTTAGTGATTTATACAGTTGCCTTTTACAGCAGTAGGCTATAGGCTCGATCACTGCGTCACCACCCGATACTTTATGACACAGGCAGATTGATTAAGCCCAGGGAGCAGTTACGTGAATAGCGATGTCCAGACGTTCATTCAGCACCGGCCAACCAATCAGAAAGCAAGCAATTCATCAATAATGCTCTTGCTTTATCTCCACTGCTGTAGGTAACACTCCGGTAACACTCCGGTGCTCCTCTGCCTACCCTCGTGAGGATTCATTGAGACGAACAAACGGATCTGTGTGTCCAACCGACCATGGCATTCCCTTCTTACCCGGTCCCTGGTCTATGGATGCTGAGCTTATTGACACTACTGACAGCCTCTGTTCAGAGCAACTTCATCGTTTTCGGTAAGCATCTCTCTCACCCCTCCTCCCACACTCCCCCCTCCACTATCTGACGCTCTATCCTGTTGACGTTTTATTTCTTACCGTGTGACTACAAGGGAGTCACGGAGGCGTTAATAATAAGCTCATGGGGCACCTCCCCCCTCCCCCTGAGCTCCAACTGAATTTCTGCTCTTGTTTTTGAAGAATGTGTGTGACTTACATGTGCACAAACAGGCCTGTGCTATGCCTCTCTCGGTGTCACACACATATGTGCGCATACATAGGCTACCCCTGCACATTATTATGTGGGGCCAATATGATCATTAGAGACATTGAAAATTGATCATTGGGAGAGCCCTTAATGGATACAGTAGGCCACACACACACACACACACACACACACACTGCTCTCAGTGGACACACACACGTCTATCAATCATCAACTGTCTGTCGATTAAACAGCCTATGATTGGCAGAAAATCACCCTTTTAAGTATTGATTTGTTCCATCAGTAACTGTTGACCGACGGGGGTCAGACACAAGCAAGTAGTAATGTTATAGCCTTTATAATAGAGAGTAACTATCCCAGACTCACTATCAGACTCTAAAAAACAAAACACTAGACTATATTCTCTCGTGCCCGTGCGCTCACTCTTGCAGATGTGCGCTCACACAGAACCCCACAAATTTGGACGCATGCAAACACTTGCACTTGCACTTATGTCAGCTGTTTTTACTGCCTGTTGAATTATGCATAACTGTATTTTCTGTGCTTCTGCGTATGGAATATGTGTTGAGAGCCGCGTGGAGCGGTGGTCAATGTGAGTCAATGGTCAGTGAGAAGCTGTAACCTACTGCTGGGGGTAGGGATGATAAACAATCTTCTGCTGCTACTGAGATAAGGGGCCAGTCCCAAATGGCACCCTATTCCCTTTATAGTACACTACTTTTGACAAAGGCCCACTATATAAGGAATATGCTGGAATGCAAGTCAGTCAGTCAAAAAACAAACAGCACACAGGACGCCTGTCAGCCAGGTTCTGCGTCTCAAATTGCAGCCTATTTCCTATATCTGTCCTGGTTAAAAATAGTGCACTATATAGGTAATAGGGTGCCATTTTTGACATTAGTAAGTCAGCCAGTCAACAATAAACAGCCCACAGGAAATCGGTGGTGTGAGTGGTTCTTTCAGGAGGCCTCTCTGCTGCCAGAGCCCCATTCCCTGAGCAGACTAAAGTGAACTGCTGGCACAGAACAGAGGCCATCCCTCTCTCCCGTCTGTAAATCTCAACCAAATTAATGATTGGTCTACACCCGCATGCCGTCCTTTAATATTTATTCATTGTTGGTCACAGCTGAAAGAGCAGCCTCTCTCTGCCTCACTCAATCCAGCGGTGCGCTGCCGAGCCACACGAGACAGAATGCACTGAGGTAAACAAACTGCTAACCACGTTGTGTTGTGGTCTTTCTCTATGAGACCACCACAATGCGTGCATCCCAAATGGCACCTTGTTCCCTACATATTGCTCTATGGGCTCTGATCCCAGATGGCTCTAAGGGCCTGGACAAAAGTAGTACACTACATAAGGAATAGGGTGCCATTTGGGATGCAAAACATTATTCCCCGAGGTCTGTAATTTGGCCTCTGCAGAGAAGGGGCACCGTCAGTGACGAGAGGCTAGCGGCCACAATGTGTGTGTGTGTGTGGACACAACACACAGGCCTAAGGTAACTGGGTTAGCGATACAGAAACAGGGGGTTGCAGCCCAAATGGCACCCTATTCCCTATTTATGTTTGCTCTACTTTTGACCAGAGCCCTTAAGGAAACCCATAGGGTTCTGGTCAGAAGTACTGCACTACATAGGGGATGCCATTTGGTACTTATTCTTGCCCAATCACAGTGACCTAATATGTATCCTTCGGCGATATACTCCATCTGAACTGCTCCACTGCACATCGAGTTGTGGGAAATGGATTTGTCAAATTGTGTGCAATTAGAAGCTCCCTGTATGGGGGCCACGGCACAGACAAACCGTTAGCGCTGTCCTTTCCCTGGCCTTGACATACTGCTCATATGGGGTTTCTTCATTCTGCATCAAATGTTTAAATGAGCGCTGACACACAATATGCACGCTCTCTGCCGTATTGTTTGGCTAATACATATCATTCATGTGCATTTTGTTTTCGGGGCGGAAGAAAGTAAGAGACAGCCATGACATGGAGGCTTTGAAAGCTTGAAAGCAACAGTGTAGATTTTGAGGCATGTTGTGGTGACAGACAGGCTTGGTGCATCTGATGGTTTACCTGCAGGTCATGGATCTGTCTAGCTAATCGTTTTTCCTCTCTGATACATAGCATTGCATTATTTACGCTAAGTAGGCCCTTCTGTTCAGTGCCTTTTAAAATGAACTCCCCATTCACCGGCCATTATCACCATTATTTGACCCCCCCCCCTCCCCTCCCCTTCATCTCCCCCCTCCATCCATCTATCTAGGTCTCTGTTCCAAATGGCACCCTATTCCCTATATAGTGCACTACTTTTGACGCGGGCCCTATGAGCAATGTGGAACGCGGACTACCACTAGGTCGGACACACGACATTAAGCCATGTGTTGCTGTATATCAATAATTGAACTCCCGAAAATGTACGTGCCAATCGCCGATTGCTCCTTTAACAACCTGATCAGATAACCTAGATTGAATGGCTCCCAGTTGATCAACAATAGTGTAAAACAGCTTTTAGCTACAACCCAAAGCTCAGGGAGTCCATTGGTTGTTCTTGCATGGTCAATTCTCCACCAATACAAACCCTAATCAAATGTGACATATTTCTGAACGCGAGAAGTCCTCTCTGCACTGCAGGTGCAAATTTCAATCTTGATGTTGGATTGACAAAATAAGCTCCACATGAAGAACCCAAATCGCTATCAGGTCTGTGCCCTCTCAATTTCAGAAATCAGGACTTAATCTCATCTTTTACATGCTTGAATTTGATGAATATTTTCGATAATTGCAATCGTTATTTCTATTTAGCGGGCCGTGATAGGATTTCATTAGCATGTGCTCAACACTGACCTCAGTATCATCCCTATGGGGACTAGTCAAAAGCAGTGTACTATAAAGGGAATAGGGTGCTATTTGGGACGGTTACCTCGACAATCATGAGTGGCTCAAGGGAGGATGGGAGGGAGGCTCTAGCCTGTTAACAATGCTGAATGATAAGCACTGACTCATTAACAAGCTGGAGTACAAGAAGCCCGAGGGAATTACTGGCTAGTGACTGTGACATTAATAAAGAGGCCTAAGCTTCTACATCGCCCTCTAACGCTCTCTCTCTACTCTGGATGGCCCAGCCCAGGCCACTGGTTTTCGAAACTTGGGGCCGTATGTATCAAGCGACTCAGAGTAGGAGTGCTGATCTAGGATCAGTTTTGCCCTTTTAGATCACAATAAATATGAGTACAGTGCCTTGCAAAAGTATTCGTCCCCCTTGGTGTTTTTCCTGTTTTGTTGCATTACAACCTGTAATTTAAATTGATTTTTATTTGGATTTCATGTAATGGACATACACAAAATAGTCCAAATTGGTGAAGTGAAATGAAAAAAATTATTGTTTCAAAAAAAAAGAAACGGAAAAGTGGTGTGTGCATATGTATTCCCCCCCTTTGCTATGAAGCCCATAAATAAGATCTGGTGCAACCAATTACCTTCAGAAGTCACATAAAGGCCCCAGAGTCTGCAACACCACTAAGCAAGGGGCACCACCAAGCAAGCGGCACCATGAAGACCAAGGAGCTCTCCAAACAGGTCAGGGACAAAGTTGTGGAGAAGTACAGATTAGGGTTGGGTTATAAAAAAATATCCGAAACTTTGAACATCCCACAGATCACCATTAAATCCATTATTAAAAATGGAAAGAATATGGCACTACAACAAACCTGCCAAGAGAGGGCCGCCCACCAGAATTCACAGACCAGGCAAGGAGGGCATTAATCAGAGAGGCAACAAAGAGACCAAAGATAACCCTGAAGGAGTTGCAAAGCTCCACAGTGGAGATTGGAGTATCTGTCCATAGGACCACTTTAAGCCGTACACTCCACAGAGCTGGGCTTTACGGAAGAGTGGCCAAAAAAAAGCCAGAAGGTACTCTGGTCAGATGAGACTAAAATTGAGCTTTTTGGCCATCAAGGAAAATGCTATGTCTGGCACAAACCCAACACCTCTCATCACCCCGAGAACACCATCCCCACAGTGAAGCATGGTGGTGGCAGCATCATGTTGTGGGGATGTTTTTCATCGACAGGGACTGAGAAACTGGTCAGAATTGAAGGAATGATGGATGGCGCTAAATACAGGGAAATTCTTGAGGGAAACCTGTTTCAGTTTTCCAGAGATTTGAGACTGGGACAGAGGTTCAACTTCCAGCAGGACAATGACCCTAAGCAATATGCTAAAGCAACACTTGAGTGGTTTAAGGGGAAACATTTAAATGTCTTGGAATGGCCTAGTCAAAGCCCAGACCTCAATCCAATTGAGAATCTGTGGTATGACTTAAAGATTTCTGTACACCAGCGGAGCCCATCCAACTTGAAGGAGCTGGAGAAGTTTTGCCTTGAAGAATGGGCAAAAATCCCAGTGGCTAGATGTGCCAAGCTTATAGAGACATACCCCAAAAGATTTGCAGCTGTAATTGCTGCAAAAGGTGTCTCTACAAAGTATTGATTTTGGGGGGTTGAATAGTTATGCACGCTCAAGTTTTCAGTTTTTTTTGTCTTATTTCTTGTTTGTTTCACAATAAAAAATATTTTGCATCTTCAAAGTGGTAGGCATGTTGTGTAAATCAAATGATACAACCCCCCCAAAACATTGTTTTATTCCAGGTTGTAAGGCAACAAAATAGGAAAAATTCCAAGGGGGGTGAATACTTTTGCAAGCCCCTGTATATAGGCAGGAAATATCCCAAGTTGTTCTGCATCCTGATTCTCCACCCGTTTCCCACCTGTTTCCCAAGGTGTGCACTTGCACACTATGCGTCATGGATTTAAAACTATTGGATTGGCGTAATCATTGGCTAGAGGCAGTTTCCACCATTGTTGAATCCATGACGGGAAGTAGTGTGCAAGTGCACACTTTCAGAGAAGGGTGGAGAAAAGGGATGGAGTCCTACTGGAGAGCTGCTGAGAAACAGAAAGGGAGAGAAGAATGAGAGAGAGGGAGAAAAACAGACAGAGAGGGAGGGAGGGAGAGAGGGGGAGGGAGTGAGTGACGAACTAACAGAGAGAGAGAGGGAGGGGGAGACAAACAAAGAGGAGAGAGGGGACAGAGTAGGAGAGATGAAAAAAGAGAGAGAGAGCTGGATAGCGACAGAGAGAATGAGCACGGCTGGCTGGGCCCATTTTTGTTTCACCAGCTGATTCAAATCAAATGTATTTATATAGCCCTTCTTACATCAGCTGATATCTCAAAGTGCTGTACAGAAACCCAGCCTAAAACCCCAAACAATGCAGGTGCAGAAGCACGATTAACTGACCCGTTCCAGTATTTCATTTATTTAGCTAGGCAAGTCAGTTAAGAACAAATTCTTATTTTCAATGACAGCCTAGTACCCCTAGGCTGTCATTGAAAATAAGAATTTGAACAACCGATTTTTAACTTGTCAGCTCAGGAATTCGATCTTGCAACCTTTCGGTTATTAGTCCAACGCTCTAACCACTAGGCTCCCTGCCGCCCAGTAACAACACCTGTCTGTCTGTCCCCTTATCAAATGGCACCCTCTATCCTATATAGTGCACTACTTTTGGCAAAAGTAGTGCACCATATAGAACATAGGGTGCCATTTTGGACGCATACTTTGATTAGCACTGCTCTCTATTTGCACCAGATTCTTAGGCAACTGAAATACCCTAATTATTACTCCTATCTCATTTTCATGAAGGTTGATTAATTATATGAAGATGATTGATTAAGCTCCACGGAACAAAACGATAATCAACAGACAGACAGTATAGACAGTGAATCATTTCGATTGAGCCATAAGCAGTGTTATAATCTCTACGTCTGCACCCCTATTCCCTATACGGTGCATTCGGAAAGTATTCAGACCCCTTCCCTTTTTCCACATTTCGTTACGTTACAGCCTTATTCTAAAATTGTTTAAATCCAATTTTTTTCCTCATCAATCTACACACAATACCTCATAATGACAAAGCGAAAACAATTTTTTTATGTTAGCAAATTTATAAAATAACAAAACCAGAAATACCTTATTCACATAAGTATTCAGACCCTTTGCTATGAGACTTGAAATTGAGCTCAGGTGCAACCTGTTTCCCATTGATCATCCTTGAGATATTTATACAACTTTATTGGAGTCCACCTATGGTAAATTCAAATGATTGGACATGATTTGGAAAGGCACACAACTGTTAATTTAAGGTCCCACAGTTGACAGTGCATGTCAGAGCAAAAACCAAGCCATGAGGTCGAAGGAATTGTCCGTAGAGCTCCGAGACAGGATTGTGTCAAGGCACAGATCTGGGGAAGGGTACCAAAAAATGTCTGCAGCATTAAAGGTCCCCAAGAACACAGTGGCCTCCATCATTCTTAAACGGAAGAAGTTTGGAATCACTGAGACTCTTCCTAGAGCTGGCCGCCCGGCCAAACTGAGCAATCAAGGGAGAAGGGCCTTGGTCAGGACGGTGACCAAGAACCCGATGGTCACTCTGACAGAGCTCCAGAGTTCCTCTGTGGAGATGGGAGAACCTTCCAGACGGACAACCATCTCTGCAGCACTCCACCAATCAGGCCTTTATGGTAGAGTGGCCAGACGGAAGCCACTCCTCAGTAAAAGGCACATGACAGCCCGCTTGGAGTTTGCCAAAAGGCGCCTTAAGGACTATCAGACCATGAGAAAAAAAGATTCTCTGGTCTGATGAAACCAAGATTGAACTTAGGCCTGAATGCCAAGAGTTAGGTCTGCAGGAAACCTGGCATCATCCCTACGGTGAAGCATGGTGGTGGCAGCAACAGAACAACAACCCTAAGCACACAGCCAAGACAACGCTTCGGAACAAGTCACCGAATTTCCTTGAAGAGCCCGGACTTGAACCCGATCGATCACACAGAAAGACTCCAGTCACCTGTCATAGACTGTTCTCTCTGCTACCGCATGGCAAGCGGTACCGTAGCACCAAGTTTAGGACCAAAAGGCTCCTTAACAGCTTCTACCCCCAAGCCATAAGACTGCTGAACAATTAATCAAAAGGCCACCCGGACTATTTACATTGATTTCCCCCCTTTGTTTTTACACTGCTGCTACTCGCTGTTTATTATCTGTGCATAGTCACTTTACAAACCTTGACTAACCTGTACCCCCGCACATTGAGTCGGTACCGGTACCTCCTGTATATAACCTCGTTATTGTTATGTAAATATCCTGTTACTTTTTGATTTCATTGTATTTTCTTACTTTAGTTTATTTAGTAAATATTTTCTTAACTCTATTTCTTGAACTGCATTGTTAGTTAAGGGCTTGTATAAGTAAGCATTTCACGGTAAGGTCTATACCTGTTGTATTCTGTGACAAATACAATTTGATTTGATTATATAGTGCCCATAGGGCCCTGGAGAAACATAGTGCACTATGTAGGGAATCGAGTGCCATTTGCGACGCATCTAGAGTGTTATCATGTCCATATTTGCATCCCAAATTGCACCCTTTTCCCTATAATAGCGCACTACTTTTGACCAGATCCCTATTGGCCCTGCTCAAAAGTAGTGCACTATGTAGGGAATCGAGTGCCATTTGCGACGCATCTAGAGTGTTATCATGTCCATATTTGCATCCCAAATTGCACCCTTTTCCCTATAATAGCGCACTACTTTTGACCAGATCCCTATTGGCCCTGCTCAAAAGTAGTGCACTATGTAGGGAATCTGGTGTCATTTGGGAAGCAACCAGAGTGTTATCATCATCTTCATATTTCCAGCTCTGACTGACTTGTTAGGATCTGACACATACGCAAGACAACTTGGTAGGTGAGACTCACAACCAAGCACAGCACTGAGGCCTGGTGTGATAGTAGTTAAACGGTGATAAAATGAACCCGAATTACATGCACTCTCTTCAATAACATCAGATCTGAGAGGCAGTAGTTCTCAGTAGTCCTCAGTTCTTAACAAGAAGATTAGACCTCATCAATCCACGTCAGATCCCATCAATCCAGACCAACTCAGTCTATCCCTGATTACATGACAATGAATCAATCTTACTACAACATCACAATAACAAGAACGAGCAATAACGTTGAGCACTCAGGTGTGAGGGAGGGAAGGCCAAGGCCTTTTCTCAATTAGATTTGCTGAACTCATGCGTCCTCTGTCCTCTCTCGCCTCCTTTTGGAAAAGGTCAAAGGGAATCGAGGAGAGGGAACGTGGACAAAAAGTGTGCTTGTATGAAATGAGAAGCTCCTTCTCCACTCGTGCGTTGGTTCCAGGGGTGGATCCCAAAATAAATGTGTAAAGTGATAAAAACAAATGAAGTTCATTGTGCAAGATATTTTAGAGATAAATGGATTAGTAGCATATCGTTTTTAAATGTGTGTTTTCTCTTCTGACAGTACAATAGCTGATTCATAGAGGGTGGGTCAGATATCAAAACTCTTTCGAGGTAGAATACACTTGTGATTCCTCGCCAAAAGGAGGCTATCGTGGAAGGGAGTACCGTCTTCCACTTGCCTACTAACGAATTGACACACCTCTCGGCCACTTATCGGTTGCTGGGTTACGGAGGAGAGAAGACAGAGGGTGGACTTTTGCCCAAATGAGAAAAGGCCCATTCCAATCTATGGGAAGGAGAAAATCGAGCCGATGGCAGAACTGTCAGCTGTGAGCTGGCCGACCGTTCAGAAAGGCGTTTTGATGAAGGAAACACTAGGGCGGGAAATGAATCAGTAGCGAAACACCAGCGTCATTGTGCAGCAGGCAGAGTCTGGATGCTATGCTGCAATGTTTCCTTTGATTGTGCCATTGCGGTGCAGAGGAATTCTCCTATGGCTCTTTTAATGGATTGCTCTGGGGCTTAAGTCACCAATGTGTCCTGTCGTTGAAGCATGGCTGGAAGGACCAGGGGAAAAAATCCAGAGATGTGTCTTTTAAACACATCACTGTAGGTGCGGCTGACTCTGAAATGGCACCCTATTCCCTATACAGCACTGGTCAAAAGTAGAGCACTATATAAGGAATAGGGTGCCATATGGGACGCATCTTCATCTGAACCAATCATGGTGTGTGGTTCCGTGTCTTTCGGTGGCTGTATTGTGGACCACAGCACAGTGATTATATTGATTAAAGCGTTTCTCTGTTAGTGCAGGGTTCCCCTGAGTGTGTCCCCTGTCCAATGAATGCACGGCTGTGTTGTTGTGTAACACGGTCCGTTGTGCCTTTCTGATGAAGGCATCATTGTGTGGGGTAACTCCCTCATCAATGTGCTTTTCTGATGAGGACATCAATGTGTGGTTTAACTCATAAACATGCCTTTTAAACTCTAAAAGTCTGGGGCAGGGGGGGATTGTTTTAGATTGGTCTTACCGTGGACCATTAAGCTATTTGATTGTGAATTTTAGGATCCCTGTATGTGTATAGAAAAATGATATACAGTGGCAAGGAAAAGTATGTGAACCCTTTGGAATTACCTGGATTTCTGCATAAATCGGTCATCAAATTTGATCTGATCTTCATCCAAGTCACAACAATAGACAAACACAGCCTGCTTAAACTAATAACACACAAATTCTTGTATTTTTCTTTTCTATATTGAATGAATCATTTAAACATTCACAGTGTAGGTTGGAAAAAGTATGTGAACCCCTAGGCTAATGACTTCTCCAAAAGCTAATTGGAGTCAGGAGTCAGCTAACCTGGAGTCCAATCAATGAGATGAGATTGGAGATGTTGGTTTGAGCTGCCTTGCCCTATAAAAAACACTCACAAAATTTGAGTTTGCTATTCACAAGAAGCATTGCCTGATGTGAACCGTGCCTCGAACAGAGGAGATCTCAGAAGATTATGAATTGTTGACTTGCATAAAGCTGGCAAGGGTTACAAAAGTATCTCTAAAAGCCTTGATGTTCATCAGTCCACAGTAAGACAAATTGTCTATAAATGGAGAAAGTTCAGCACTGTTGTGGAGTGGCCGTCCTGCAAAGATGACTGCAAGAGCACAGCGCAAAATGCTCAATGAGGTTAAGAAGAATCCTGGAGTGTCAGCTAAAGACTTACAGAAATCTCTGGAACATGGTAAACAAGAATGGTGTTCATGGGAGCCACTGCTGTCCAAAAGTTTGCAAAAGTGCACCTGGATGTTCCACATCGCTACTGGCAAAATATTCTGTGGACAGATGAACCTACAGTTGAGTTGTTTGGAAGGAACACAACACTATGTGTGGAGAAAAAAGAACAACACACCAACATCAAAACCTCATCCTAACTGTAAAGTATGGTGGACAGTTTGGGGCTGCTGGTTTGGGGTTGCTTTGCTACCTAAGGGCCTGGACAGCTTGCTAACATCGACTGAAAAATGAATTCCCAAATTTATCAAGACATTTTTGCAGGAGAATGTTAGGCTATCTGTCCGCAAATTGAAGCACAACAGAAGTTGGGTGATGCAACAGGACAACAACCCAAAAGCCAGAAGTAAATCAACAACAGAATGGCTTCAACAGAAGAAAATACGCCTTCTGGAGTGGCCCAGTCAGAGTCCTGACCTCAACCCGATTGAGATGCTGTGCCATGACCTCAAGAGAGCAGTTCACACCAGACATCCCAAGAATATTGTTGAACTGAAACAGTTTTGTAAAGAGAAATGGTACAATATTCCTCCTGACCGTTGTGCAGGTCTGATCCGCAACTACAGAAAACATTTGGTTGAGGTTATTGCTGCCAAAGGAGGGTCAACCAGTTATTAAATCCAAGGGTTCACATACCTTTTCCACCCTGCATTGTGAATGTTTACACGGTGTGTTCAATAAAGACATGAAAACGTACAATTGTTTGTGTGTTATTAGTTTAAGCAGACTGTGTTTGTCTATTGTTGTGACCTAGATGAAGATCAGATTAAATGTTATGACCAATTTATGCAGAAATCCAGGTATATCCAAAGGGTTCACATACTTTTTCTTGCCACTGTATATTGAATTTGGCCTCTACTACTACAGCCCATAAAAATGCATTGAATAACACATTAATAAATACGATTTTGAAGTGTCTGTCCTTTATCTAGGAGATATAAGAAAGCTCAGGGGGAAAAAATACATATTTAACCTCTTTTTTTGTTGGCACAAGACAACCTCCGTACTTCCATTCATTTGTGCAGGTTACCTTCAGACGAGTCTCGTGAAACTTGTGAGAGTCTTATCTTTCCATAGAGTGGTCATATTGGTTAGTAGGCCAAACCGTTTGGACGCTACAGACGTTTTCGTGAGAAGACCGATTTTTGGGATGTCTCTTGGTCTGACAAGCAGAGCTGTAGCTCTGCCACTTTCCACCGCAGATGCGGAAGACCGACATAGGCGGATGCCGTGGATTGAGACACATCCCATGCAAAAAAAACGTATAGAAACTGAGGGATTTTGATGGGCATTTTTTTATTACGTTAATTAGATTGATGCACGGGTGCGTCAATAGACTCTTATAAGGATTTTTGTTGTTGTTGATTTGTACCCCTTTTTCTCCCCCATTTCATGGTATCCAATTGGTAGTAGTTACAGTCTTGTCTCATCGCTGCGACTCCCGTACGGACTCGGGAGAGGCAAAGGTCGAGAGCCATGCGTCCTCCGAAACACAACCCAACCAAGCCACACTGCTTCTTGACACAATGCACATACAACCCGGAAGCCAGCCGTACCAATGTGTTGGAGAAAACACTGTACACCTGGCCACCGTGACAGCGTGCACCGCGCCCGGCCCACCAAAGGAGTCGCTAGTGCACGATGAGACAAGGATATCCCTGCCAGCCAAACCCTCCCCTAACCTGGACGATGCTGGGCCAATTGTGCGCCGCCCCATGGGCCTCCCAGTCGCGGCCGGCTGCGAACCAAGAATCTCTGGTGGCACAGCTAGCACTGCGATGCAGTGCCTTAGATCACTGCGCCACCCGGGAGGCCATAAGGATATTTTTAAAGCCAATACTTTGTGCTGTAACTCACCAATGTGCCTTTTTAATGAAATCACAACTTTTTGGATCAACTCACCAAATATGTCTTTCTGATTAGGATGGTGATATGTGGTGAAACTCATCGATATGCTTTTCTGATGAAGGCAATGCTTTGTGGTGAAACTCATCAATGTACCTACTTTTTAACAAAAGCATCCCTGTACGGTGTAACTCACCACTATATCTTTCTGATGAGCGCGTCAATGTGTAGTTGAAATGACCAATGATAGTTTCTGATGAGAGTCTTGATGACTGTATGGTGTAAGCTCATCAATGAGTACATCGATGTGTAGTTTACATCACTAATCTCCGGTGAGAGTCTTGATGACTGAGTTTCACACTATGTTGTAACCCAGTGAGATGCATGTTGATGAATACAGCAGTACAGCCAGCGCTGTGTGGTGTAACTCAGCGTTGTCGCTCAGCTGCTAAAGACAAAAGAGGCAAATAGGCGTTTCTAATCTCTGTGCTGAATGAACCTGAAACAAAGAGGAGGAACACAGACACAGAGGCCTGGACACACAGAGGATAAGCTGATTACCCAGACAGAGGGAGAGGGGAGGGGAGGGGAAGAGAGAGGGAGAGAGGGAGGGAGAAGGAGAGGGGGAAAGAAAGAGAGAGAGAGAGAGATGAAAGAAGAAACAATACAATGCATTTGGAAAGTAATCAGACCCCTTCACTTTTTCCACATTTTGTTACGTTACAGCCTTTTTCTTAAATTGATTAAATTAATGTTTTTCCCCATCAATCTACACACGATACCCTACAATGACAAAGCTACAACAGGTTTTTAGATTTGTGGGGGAATTTATAAAAACTGAAAAAACAGAAATACCTTATTTACATCAGTATTCAGACCTTTTGCTTTGATGCTCAAAATTGAGCTCAGGTGCATCCTGTTTCCATTGATCATCCTTTAGACTTGATTGGAGTTCAATAAATTGGACATGATTTGGAAAGGCACACACCTGTCTATATAAGGTCCCACAGTTGACAGTGCATGTCAGAGCAAAAACCAAGCCATGAGGTCGGAGGAATTGTCCGTAGAGCTCAGAGACAGGATTGTGTTAAGGCACAGATCTGGGGAAGTGTACCAAACATTTTTGGCAGCATTGAAGGTCCCAAGAACACAGTGGCCTCCATCATTCTTAAATGGAAGAAGTTTGGAACCACCAAGACTCTTCCTAGAGCTGGCTGCCCGGCAAAACTGAGCAATCAAGGGAGAAGGGCCTTGGTCAGAGAGGTGACCAAGAACCCGATGGTTACTCTGACAGAGGTCCAGAGTTCCTCTGTGGAGATGGGATAACTTTCCAGACGGACAACCATCTCTGCAGCACTCCACCAATCAGGCCTTTATAGTAGAGTGGCCAGACGGAATCAACTCCTCAGTAAAAGGCGCATGACAGCCCACTTGGAGTTTGCCAAAAGGCACCTAAAGGACTCAGACCATGTGAAACGACATTCTCTGGTCTGATGAAACCAATATTGAACTCTTTGGCCTTTATGCCAAGTGTCACGTCTGGACGAAACCTGGCACCATCCCTACGGTGAAGCATTTTGGGGGCAGCATCATGCTGTGGGGATGTTTTTCAGCGGCAGGGACTGGGAGACTAGTCAGGATTGAGGGAAAGATGACCAGAGCAAAGCACAGAGAGATCCTTGATGGAATTCTGCTCCAGAGCGCTCAGGACCTCAGACTAGGGCAAAAGGTTCACCTTCCAACAGAACAACGACCCTAAGCACACAGCAAAGACTATGCAGGACTGGCTTTGGGAGAAGTCTCTGGATGTCCTTGAGTGCCTCGGACTTGAACCCGATCGAACATCTCTGGAAAGACCTGAAAATAGCTTTGCATGGACGCTCCCTATCCAACCTGACAGAGCTTGAGAGGATCTGCAGAGAATAATGGGAGAAACTCCCCAAATACAGGTGTGCCAAGCTTGTAGCATCATACCCAAGAAGACTCGAGGCTGTAATCCCTGCCAAAGGTGCTTCAACAAAGTACTAAATAAAGGGTCTGAATACTTATTTAAGTTTTTTATTTTGAATAGATTTGCAAACATTTTATTTATTTTTTTACTGTTTTTGCTTTGTCTTTATGGGGTATTGTGTGTAGATTGATGAGTGAAACAAACTATTTAATCCATTTTAGAATAAGGCTGTCATGTAAAAACTGTAATCCATTTTAGAATAAGGCTGTAATGTAAAACAAACGGGTCTGAATACTTTCCAAATGCACTGTGTGTATTGTTCCTCTGGTCTTCCTCTGGAGTATGACACCATCTTAAAAGGGACACTGTGTGAATATCACCCTCCAGTCGTCTTACCCGATCTACCTACTCTATACACACAGTACAAGGCATTACATCCATTCCAAGTGTACACACTACAGATACAGCGAATGAAAATGAAGGAGATGAACTTAGAAAAGAATATGCACCTTCCGTAAGCCTCTTAACCGTGCATGAGAATCTACTTCATTACTCACTTACACGTGGGCACGCACACACGGGCACGCACACAAGCACACACACGCTCATCTTTGTTTTATTCACTCTCTCACAGTCTACTAGGCACACTATTATAAATCCTCTCGTCGCTTGCACACACAAAGACAAGCACTGAGTCTCTCTGTCTTGCTCTCCCCTCCCTCTCTCTTGCTCGCCCTCCCTCTCCCTCCCTTTCATTCGCTCTCCCTCTCGCTGTATCTATGGCTTAAACACGCTCATTGTTCCGTACGTTTGTGTGCCTTATAGAGACGCGACCGGAGACTCTCAGACACGCACGCACGCGCACACTTGTTCTCGCACACTTTCCTATTTGAAGCGAGGCCCTCTAGTTGTTGTTGTTCAAACAGAAATCCTCATGTGATTCCAGCTGCTTTTCTGTTGGCTGGAAGGCGTAAGCAAGGCAGCCATCTCTCTCTCTCTGTGTGCATAACACTGGAACGTTTGATACGTAACATTTACTGAAGTGCTTTTTTTATTTTCATTAACTGACGTCCTAGGACGTTCCATTCCCTACAGACTGAGGCGTTGTCCCAAATGGCACCCTATTTTGCATATAGTGCACGGGCCCTAGTTGAAAGTAGTGCACTTATTTTAATAGGAAATAAGGTGCCATTTGGGATGAGGCGCAACGTGCATTGTAATTAAAAAGCTCTTCAGACTCTCTCTGTCGGATGAGGAAAACCCGGGTCAGAGAAAATTACACAGTGAGAATTAATCAAAGACTTTAGGAACAGTCATGCAGGACGTGTCCTCCTTGGAATGTGACCAACTCTTCTTCCCATATTTTCATTTTTTCAACTCGGATGCACTCCTTGAATAGACGAGTCAATATGACATTTGTTCTCCCACAAGATTGACTAGCGTGAGATGAGGTGCAGCCTCCAATCACTGAGAGGACCAGTTGAGCATGTCAAGTGTCATTTGATTGTTCTTCCTAATAACAGGAGAGCTTCTAAACAATGGACACTAAGCATCCAAATCCTAACCCTTAATTACAGTGTCAATTGATCTCTGTGTAGTTAGTATCTCTCTTTGTGAGTAACGAAATATTCCAAATGGCACCCTGTTCCCTCGGGAGTGCACTACTGTTGACGCTCACTCACTCACTTACTCACTCACTCACTCACTCTACGTCTGTAATTTGATCATCGTGAACTGGCTTGAGTATCCTTAGCCAGTTTCAGTGTTATATACAGGTGTCTATGTTATCTAAATAACTGAAAGGCAACCATTCTTCCTTTAGGCAGATGTGTTTGATGAAAGGAGGGCAGACAGTTTATCTGCTATGGCAATTTTTTCCCCCCCTATTTTTAAAATGGTGATTTATTCATGTTTCACTTTTCAATTTCCAATGCTATTTTCATGTTGCTATCATCAGTCTGCGGGTGCTTGGTTGTTCTACAGTCTAGCCCGTGTGATGTTGTCTTCTGTCTGCTCAGGGCCTAGCTAGCTGACAGCCCTAACTCCGGCGATGTTGTGTGCTGCCACGATGTGCTGCTGCCGATGTTGTTTTGGAATGTTTTGACATTTCAGTCTTTATTTACCTGACTTTTCTCTGGATTCTCAGAGAGCCGTGATAGCTTTATCGATTTTAACTCAGGATCTACATTTTGGAGTTTGACGTTTAGGGTTCGCTTTGCTTTGCTGGGTTGTGGCCACTGGTTGTGGGCTGATCTAGGATCAGTTTAGCCTTTTAGATCACAATGAACACGACGGCATGTAGAGGGGAAAGCTGATCCTAGATTAGCACTCCTGGGATGCTTTATATCAATACGGGCTCTTTTCTTACTCTTTTCTTACACCACTGGTATGGGTTTTATGCTCTAGGCAAGTATTCTGCTGTCATCTATGTTTGATGCTGTGGACTGGAAAGGACGTTTATAGAACTGATTCTCGACTGGGTGAACAGTATTGTCTTGTAGTGTGCAGCGTGCTCTGTTCTGGGTGCGCTGTGCTGCGTTGGACTGGTTTGTTCTGGTTGTGGTTTGCTGATTGCCGTGGCCAGGGTCAGCTCTTTCTGTTGGTTTGCTTCTGTTTTAGCATACTCTGCAGGGAGCGCTCCTGCGATGCCAATTATATTGACTGGAGAAAGGAGGGGAGGAGGGGGTTAGAAGACTTAGTGAAAGGGAGAGAAAAGGGAGGCAGCGAAAAGAAGAAGGGGGGGGGGATAATGAATGAGAGAAGAGACAATGAAAAGGGGGGTAAAGGGAGAGAGGGAGGAACAGAGGAGGAGAGAAGGAGACCGTCGAGGGTGAGTGGATGAATGGAGGGAGGACGAGAACAGAAAGCAGGGAGAGAGAGGGAAATTGGAGGAGAGAGATTCTGTCTGTGAGTGTAATAGTCTCATGCTGTCAGACTCTGGGGAATGCTCTCACTGCAGAGGAAAGAGAGGGAGTGAGACAGAGAGAGAGCAGCGAGGAGCGGAGAAAGAGATAGATGAGGGAGAGAGAGTGAGAAAGAAAGATGACTTCAGCCTTTTTCCTGAGGAAGCGATGGTTCACCCCCCCCCTTTCCTCTTAAGCAGTTGTGGTTCCCAATATAAAATGTGATTCTGTGGTGAGATGAATACGTGCGTGAATGAATGGGAGTGTGTCACGGTATCTACATGTGTAGAGAGCAGCGGCTATGTGTTTTTCATCGCAACTGGGTCACCAGATGGCACAAGTTAACCCTGTTATTGAGGCCGTGGCCATGATGTCGGTTAAGAACATGTGGACTGACACACTAATTAGTGACTTAGCCAAGGAGGAGGTTGTTCGTTAACGATGCAACGATGACCCACGTTCCGACCGAGACAGTTACTTCGATTTTGCTTGAATGTGTACGATGAAAACACAGAACGAGAGAAAGACACTGTCCATCTTCTATTGTTCTACTGTCCCTGTCCGTTTCCATTGTTGCGCTGGGTGCCCCTGCTGTTACACCAATTGATCTCCACTCAGTTGATTGGCTTTGACAGACAGTGGGGAACATAAAGGTTGGGTTTGTTAGAGGTACATCTCTGTGAAACATGGAGGTCATTACATGCACACGCACGCACGCACACACACACACACACACACACATATACATACACACACACGCACGCAACGCACGCACGCACGCACGCAACGCACGCACGCGCACGCACGCACGCACACGCACTCACACACACACACACACACACACACACACACACACACACACACACACACACACACACACACACACACACACACACACACACACACACACACACACACACACAGACACACACACACACACACACAGAGTCGGTTTATGTGAACATGCATTCACATACACACAGCTACATGTAGTCTGATAACAAACACAGACACACTCACCCATTGACGCGCACGCACACATTCCGATACACATATTCAGAGCCTGTTGGTCTCTCAGGTCGCTTTGTGTGTGTCATGTAACCGAATAGTCGCACCCAGGGAGCCTCCGATGACTCCAGCCGGAGAACACCAGCCTGCATTGTCACTGGAACATTAAAAACACAATTCAACAAACGTGTACAAAGTACATGACATGGCTTACGTGCAATGTGCCTATTGTGTTTATTTGTGGCGAGCAGTAGTGTGTCCAAGAACATATTCCTCTGAGGACATCACAGTTCGTCCTATGCTAAAAAGGCACCAGAGAAAAACGCATTCTTTCAGTTTTTTTTTTTTATACGAGTGCAGCAACTCGTGGTGAGGCCTTCTTCCTGTGGTCTCCTCCCTATAATCTGCATGCTAATGTTTGTGACGTGTTGCGTGTCTGCCTACGTACGTCTATTCGAGCTGTAAACGAGGAGAATTCTCCTCAGAAAGAAATACCGTTAGTTGCCTCCAGATATCTACCGTGTTACACATTCATTCGTAACACATGTTGAACCATGTCAATGAGCAAACAACCGCATGATTAAGCCTGCACATATAACTCACTAACTTATAGAAATAACGATTGATAGGATTTCTTTGAATGTAACAATGAGGTTTGAACCATGTTGGTTTTTGACCATGTAGTTTCGGAAGTTACAGACTAGTCGAGCCGGACCCTGTTTATATTGTTGTGAATTGGTCTAAATGACAGGGAAGGGTCAAGCTTTAGGTCACCATGGTTGCCCTGGTAACCCTGTTCTGGCTGGTTGCCTGGCAACAATTCCCTTTTGTTCCAAATTATTTTATTTGCAGCATATCTTCCCCTTTATCCTTGCCTCTTCTGCTCACTTCTATCCATCACCCCCCTCTCTCTGTCTTACTCCATCTCTCCCCTTCACTATATATATATATGGTCTTTTCCCCCATCTCTCCTTCACTATGGGTATAGGGTCTGTTTCTCTCTGTAGTCTGCATCTATCCTTCCTCAGACGTCTATAGGGCCATCCCGCTTGTCCTTGGTGCATCCTCATACCAGTCTGATGTTTCTGAGAATACCACATATTTGAGGGTGTATGTTGTGTGTCAAACAGAGAGATAGATAAGAGACAGATAGGAATAGATCAGAGAGAGAGAGAGAGAGAGAGAGAACTATAGTTTGGTGATTGGGTCTTTTGAGGAGCCCTATAGCCTTTGACTGATATAGTGATCTCATAACTCCGGCCTCACGGTAATTGACTTCTTATTTCTGTAAGTGGTTTATTGGCAGGAGCAGTAAGTATATTTGCCAAGGCATTAAGATCTCTCTCTCTCTATCTCTCTCTCGCTCTCGCTCTCGTTTTCTCTCTTCCCCTCTCTCTCTCGCCTCCATAACGCCCTCCTCTCCTATGTTTTGCCGCCCTTCTCACAGTTGGGCTAGTTGCTGGGTGTGGTGGCTTGGCGCCATACAGCTTGAGACTCTGGGGTCTGGGCTGTGAGCTAATGATGTTTGACAAGCACAGAGAGGGCGAGGTGTGGGGGGGGGGGGGGGGGGTTACAGAAACAGCCAACCACAGGGGTTGGAGGACTGGAAAGGGTGGGATTGAGAGATATACAGAGAATCAGTGTGTTTGTGATAGGAGTCAAGGTGGGGGCCCACATACAGTACAGCAGTGTTTTCCAATCCTGGTCCCGGGGACCCCAAGGGGTGCATATTTTAGTTTTTGCCCTCGTACCAACACGTAATTCAGTCCCCAGGATGAGGATTGGGAAAAACTGCTGTATTGTATTTTGCTCCAAACCAAATTGAATGAAAAACTCTTAAAGGGGCAACCTGTACATCCAAATCAATGATATATAGTCATTGACTCTTGAAGAATATAACTTATAAATGCCAGGGTCAGATAGAGTATCCAAATGGACTGACTTCAAAGACCAACCCCATAAGGTTATATTTGAAACCCTAAATCTCTTTTATACAGTAAATCAACAAGATGAATCAAGTCTATTTCATACTACAGGTGGACCTTGTCTTGATTTGGGCTTTCTTTCAACTATTTGGTAGAAATTTCAAAAAAAAGATGACAGAGCAGCAGAGAAATAAAGGGGAAGTATGGAAGGAATGGAAGAGTGAGCGGAAGCACGAGAAAAAGGGTTGTAAAAGGGTAGAGGGTGGACAGAAGGGCATATCGGCACCCAGGGGATGGGGGGAGGGGTGTGGACAGAGGAGGACAGCTGGACAGGGAGGGTAGAGAAGGGGGGCTGCTATTGTTGCTATATCCTGGATCAAATATAAAGAGGTTGTCACAGCCACACCGTTTAGCTGTATTTCCGACCCAAATCCTAGCATCAGCACAAGCATGACAGACAACTTTGCCATGGATGGTATCATTTAGACTGTAGCAGGTCTACGGCGTCTTATCATACTCTTCACTGTGCTCTGATCATTTACTGCATGAGGATTCGCCTTTGAGTGTTTTCCTTGTGGCGGATAATATTCCTAGAGAGATGAGGCGGAGGTGATGCGGAAGGGAAGACGGGGGAGACAGACAGTCGGTTTAAAAACGGGCGAGGGGGCTGGGGCTGGTCGAAAAGATTGGGAGGAAAGGTTGACAGAAGGGCGGAGAGGTGAAAGAGGACTGGAGGGAAAATATGAGAAGAGAAAGACAGATGGAGGAAGGTGGGGAAAAAAGATGGAAAGAGACAGATGGATGGAGAGAAGATGGGCAAAAATGAAAATGGAGAAATGAAAGGGACATTTTTCACTGTCTGGTCTTGGGACAGTGTTTATTAAGTCTCTTTTATATCTGAGCCTGAAGCCCTCTCTCTCTCTCTCTCTCTCTCTCTCTCTCTCTCTCTCTCTGTCTCTGTCTCTCTGTCTCTCTCTCTCTCTCTCTCTCTCTCTGTCTCTGAGAGAGAGAGAGGCAGATGGAAGGAGGGAAAGAGAGAGAGAGAGAGAGAGAGGAGAAGAAGAAGAGAGAGAGAGGAGAGAGAGAGAGAGAGAGAGAGAGAGAGAGAGAGAGAGAGAGAGAGAGAGAGAGAAGAGAGGAGAGAGAGAGAGAGAGAGAGAGAGAGAGGAGAGAGAGAGAGAAAGAGAGGCAGACGGAAGGAGCGAGAGAGAGAGAGAGAGAGACAGAGAGAGAGAGAGA
>NC_036859.1:1444106-1446042 GCF_002910315.2 Salvelinus sp. IW2-2015 | reverse complement strand
CCCTCCCTCCCTCCGTCTGCCTCTTTCTCTACCTCCTGGTTCTCACTGCGTTCACACTGCGTTGAGAAAGTGTAAATTGTGTTTCTTTAAATACCCGTGTCTTCCTCAACCTCACAGCTGTGTGCGTTTGTGGAGAGAAGAGAGGAGAGCAACAGCGTTTAACTCCTGTCTACCAAGGATAGATCTCTCTTCTTTCATGTCATTGCAACACTAACAGTAGTCAGTGCAGCTCCCGGAGAGAGACAGGTTAGGTTTCTGTTCAGGAATACATATATAATATATGCTGTATGTAGATACAGCTGTTCTATTCTTCAGCAATAGAAACAGCCATTGCGGTTGGCTTGATAACTGAGGCGACGGAACAGACATCCTATTTACCAAAGCATTTATGCTGAGCAGAAGAAGATCTCACAATCAGCCACAATAATTAGAATTAGCCCTAGACGTAATTATTGACGACACTAATCCAGGGAGAGGGAGCCAAGCACTCCACCACAAACTCTGGCTGCATCTCAAATGACACCTATTCCTTATGGGCCATGGTCAAAAGTATTGCACTACATAGGGACTAGGGTGCCATTTGGTATGCCAACTCAGAGTGCTTGTGAAACAGGCCGCAGGGCCCAACCTCAATGGCAGCCAGGGATAGAGAACATAGTCCACTAGAGAGAGAGAGAGAGAGAGAGAGAGAGAGAGAGAGAGAGAGAGAGATTAAAAAGCCAATTCAAATTGAAATACCTATTAAAATTTGGCTAAAACTAATTGAATATGTCATTGAACCAATTGCACTTTATGGCAGCGAGGTGTGGGGTCCACTTGCAAAACAAGATTTTATCAAATGGGACAAACACCCCATTGAAACCTTGCATGCAGAGTTCTGTAAGATTCTCCTACATGTCCAGAGGAAAACTACAAACAATGCATGCAGGGCAGAATTAGGCCAATATCCACTAATAATAAAAACTCAAAAAAGAGCAATTCAGTTTTGGAAACATCTAAAATACAGTGACTCCCTCTCATATCATTACCAAGCTCTGCAATGCCAAGAGCTGAGCAAAGAAAAGAGCCCCCTCATCCAGCTGGTCCTGGGGCTGAGTTCACAAACCTGTTCTACTAACACACTGAAGCCTCAGGACCAGAACATCCAATCAATCAGGATAAACCAAATTACAACACAGTCAAAACAAAACTATATTGCTTATTGGGAAACACAAGCACAAACACAAAGCAAAATGCAGTGCTATCTGGCCCTAAATCGACAGTACACTGTGGCTAAATATTTGACCATGGTTACTGATCAAAACCTTAGAAAAACCTTGACAAAGTACAGGCTCAGTGAGCACAGCCTTGCCATTGAGAAGGGTAGACACAGGAAAACCTGGCTCCCTGTAGAGGAAAGGCTGTGCAACCACTGCACAACAGCAGAACCTGAGACGGAGCTGCATTTCCTGACAAAATGTCAAAAATATAAAGCAATTAGAGAGTGTCATTTCCCCAGATTTTAAACCCTTATTCCAGGTTTCTAAGACTTCTCTGATGAGAGTAGGCTACCCGTCCTGCTGGGGGAGGACGCAGAGAGCTGTGGGTTGGCAGTGCACTACATTGCTGCCTGCCATAAGTTGAGGGACAGTGTCTGACAGACCAATCAACCTGCACATGTCCTCTACTGTATGCTTATTGTTATTGTTGAATGTATGGTTATTTGGTTATTGTTGTTACTGTTGTCCCGTTGAGAATTTTGATTCTCATTTTAATTTTTTTATATTGTAAATATCCATAATAAGCTTTGGCAATATGTACATTGTTACGTCATGCCAATAAAGGAGAGGAAGGGTGAGAGGGACGGACGAGAGGAGGAGAGCAGGCGAGAGAGAGACGAGGAGAGAGAGAGAGAGCGAGGACGATCGAGCGAGAGAGAAGAGACGCAGAGCAAGAT
>NC_036859.1:1430377-1442877 GCF_002910315.2 Salvelinus sp. IW2-2015 | reverse complement strand
CCGTAAAGTACTCAGACCCTTTCACTTTCTCCACATGTTGTTACGTTGCAGCCCTTTTCTAAAATGGATGCAATCAACGTTTTTCCTCATCAATCTACACACAATACCCCTTAATGACAAAGCTACAACAGGTTGTTAAAAATGTTTGCCAATGTATCAAATAAAAAAACGGAAATATGACATTTACATAAGTATTCAGACCCTTTGCTATGAGACTCGAAATTGAGCTACCAGACAGGATTGTGTCGATGCACTGATCTGGGGAAGGGTAAGAAAACATTTCTGCAGCATTGAAGGTCCCCAAGAACACAAGATTCTCTGGTCTGATGAAATCAAGATTTAACTCTTTGGGCTGAATGCCAAGCATCACCTCTGCAGGAAACCTGGCACCATCCCTACGGTGAAGCATTTTCGGGGCAGCACCATGCTGTGGGGATGTTTTTTAGCGGCAGGGACTGGGATACTAGTCCGGATGGAGGGAAAGATGAACGGAGCAAAGTACAGAGAGATCCTTAAAGAAAACCTGCTCCAGTGCGCTCAGGACCTCAGACTGGGGCGAAGGTTCACCTTCCAACAGGACAACGACCCTAAGCACACAGCCAAGACAACATAGGAGGGGCTTCAGGGACAAGTCTCTGAATGACCTTGAGTGGCCCAGCTAGAGCCCGGACTAGAACCCGATTGAACATCTCTGGAGAGACCTGAAAATAGCTGTGCATCGACGCTCCCCATCCAACCTGACAGAGCTTGAGAGGATCTGCAGAGAAGAATGGGAGATAGTCCCCAAATACAGGTGTGCCAAGTTTGTAGTGTCACACCCAAGAAGACTCAAGGCTGTAATCGCTGCCAAAGTTGCTTCAAAAAAGGGTGTGAATACTTATGTAGATGTGATATTTCAGTTTTTACATTGTAATAAATTTGCTAAATTTTCTAAAAACAGTTTTTGCTTTGTAATTATGGGGTATTGTGTGAAGATTGATGAGGGGGAAAAAAACAATTTAATCAATTTTAGAATAAGGCTGTAACGTAACAAAATGTGGAAAAAGTTAAGGGGTCTGAATACTTTCCGAATGCACTGTATATCCCCCCAACTAGACTCTCCATACTTTCATGAAGACAGCTTCTCCATCCTAGAAGGGGAAATCAGTCATTTCCAGGCCCAGGGACATGCACTAGTCTGTGATGCCCTAAATGCCAGAACCGGACAGGAATCTGACACCCTCACCACACAGGGGGACAAACACCTACCTGGAGGTGACAGCATTCCTCTCCCCCATAACATAACCAACAAAAACGGGTCACAACTCCTGCAGCTGTGTCACACGCTGGGTATGTACATAGTCAATGATAAGGCTTCGAGGGGACTCTTACGGTAGGTACTCCTATAGCTCATCTCTTGTCAGTATTACTGTTGACTACTTTATCACTGACCTCAACCCCGAGTCTCTCAGAGTGTTCACAGTCGGCCCACTGACAACCCCTATCAGATCTCAGCAAAATCACAGTCTACTTGAACTTAGCAATACTCAATCATGAGGCATCAAAGCCAAAGGAACTGAATAATATTAAGAAATTCATAGATGGAACAAAAGTAGTGGGGGAACCTACCAGAAACAATTAGGCAACAACAAATTCAATCCCTTTAGACAACGTCCTGGACAACATGTTTCACTGTAATAGTGAAGTTGCAAACATGGCAGGAGAAAACCTAAAGAGTACATTTAACCTCTCAGCTCCCGTATCAAAGCTAAACATTTCAAGCAGACAGCCTAAGAAAATTGACACCAATGACAAATGGTTTGATGAAGAATGCACCAACCTAAGAAAGAAATTGAGAAACCTATCCAGCCGAAAACATAGAGACCCAGAGAACCTGAGCCGACGTCGCCTCCACTATGGTGAATAACTAAAACTATACAGAAATACACTACGGAAAAAGAAGGAACAGCACGTCAGACATCAGCTCAATGTAATTGAAGAATTCATAGAATCTAACCACTTCTGGGAAAAGTGTAACACACTAAACAAATAACAACACAAAGCATTATCTATCCAAAAGGGAGATGTATGGATAAACCACTTCTCCAATCTTTTTGCCCCTTTAACAAAGAACAAACAAGCAGCAAGCAAAAACATACATGATGAAATACAAATCTTATAATCAACTATTAAAGACTACCTGAACCCACTGGATTCTCCAATTACATTGAATGAACTACAGGACAAAATACAAACCCTCCAACGCAAAAAGGCCTGTGGTGTAGATGGTATCCTAAATTAAATGATAAAATATACAGACCACAAATTCCAAATGGCTATACATAAACTCTTTGACATCATCCTCAGCTCTGGCATCTTCCCCAATATTTGGAACCAAGGACTGACTGATCACCCCAATCCACAAAAGTGGAGACAAATTTGACCCCAATAACTACTGTGGGATTTGCATCAACAGCAACCTTGGAAAAATCCTCTGCATTATCATTAACAGCAGACTTGTACATTTCCTCAGTGAAAGCAATGTACTAAGCAAATGTCAAATTGGATTTTTACAAAATTACCGTACGACAGACTACATATTCACCCTGCACACTGTAATTCACAAACAAACAAACCAAAACAAAGTCTTATTTCACAAAAAAGTTGTTGTCAATTTGGCTTGAGGGTCTGCTATACAAACATTATAAAATCCATGTACACAAACAAGTGTGCGGTTAAAATTGGCAAAAATAAATAAATATTTCCACAGGCTGGGGGGTGAGACAGGGATGCAGCTTAAGCCCCACCCTCTTCAACATATATATCAACGAATTGGCGAGGGCACTAGAACAGTCTGCAGCACCCATCCTCACCCTACTAGAATCTGAAGTCAAATGTCTACTGTTTGTTGATGATCTGGTGCTTCTGTTCCCAACCAAGGAGGGCTTACAGCAGCACCTAGATCTTCTGCATAGATTCTGTTAGACCTAGGCCCTGACAGTACATCTCAGTAAGACAAAAAATAACCGTGTTTCAAAAAAGATCTAGTTGCCAGGACCACAAATACAAATTCCATCGAGACACCGTTGCCCTAGAGCACACAAAAAAATGATACATACCTCGGCCTAAACATCAGCGCCACAGGTAACTTCCACAAAGCTGTGAACGATCTGAGGCAAGGCCAGAAGGGCCTTCTATGCCATCAAAAGGAACATAAAATTTGACATCCCAATTAGGATCAGCCTAAAAATACTTGAATCAGTTATAGTACCCATTGCCCTTTATGGTTGTGAGGTCAGGAGTCTGTTCACCAACCAATAATTCACAAAATGGGCCAAACATGAAATTGAGACTCTGCATGCAGAATTCTGCAAAACATATCCTCAGTGTACGACGTAAAACACCAAATAATGTATGAAGAGCAGAATTAGGCCGATACCCGCTAATTATCAAAATTCAAAAAAGAAACGTTAAATTCTACTACCACCTAAAATGAAGCGATTCCCAAAGCCATCACCTACAGAGAGATGAACGTGGAGAAGAGTCCCCTAAGAAAGCTGGTCCTGGGGCTCTATTCACAAACACAAATAGACCCCCACAGAGCCCCAGGACGGCAGCACAATTAAACCCAACCAAATCATGAGAAAACAAAAAGATAATTACTTGACACATTGGAAAGAATTAAATAAAAACTAGAGTGCTATTTTGCCCTAAACAGAGTGAACACGGTGGCAGAATACCTGACTACTGTGACTGACCAAAAGTTAAGGAAAGAGAGAGAGAGAGAGAGAGAGAGAGAGAGAGAGAGAGAGAGAGAGAGAGAGAGAGAGAGAGAGACTACTCTACACAAAATTAAAAAAAAAAAAAAAAAAAAAATGCATTGGATTGATGTAGGCATGGGATAGACTACGGGGAATTGTTCGACAGCAATACTAAAGGAATTCTTAAAAGTGTGTAATGCTGTTTCGGTGTCGTATCATTTTTGTTTTTTGGCAGTTAGTTTTAGTTAGGTTGTCGTGCCAATGTTCTTCCTGCCACATCCTGCATGCATTTCCTCTTTGATGTCCCGGTCGGAGTTCCGCTATGGAACACTTTGAACACACAGATGTGAAGGGAAAAAATGTATATCACCGCTGGTGCAAGGATGTGATAGCGCTACACTGTGAATTTAAAACTGTCTACCACTGACAATTTTTGTTCCAATTAGACTATTTATAAATGCCATATTTACAGAGGTGAGCAGCTTGCTTTGAGGCATGTCTGGTACTATATATGGGATGTGTTACAAATGGCACCCTAATTCCCTACACTACCACACTACTGCCATTTGGGATGCAGATCATACAGTACAAGTCAAAAGTTTGGACACGCCTACTCATTCAAGGGTTTTTCTTTATTCATACTATTTTCTACATTGTAAAATAATAGTGAAGACATCAAAACTATGAAATAACACACATGGAGTCATGTAGTAACCAAAGAAGTGCTAAACAAATCAAAATATATTTTATATTTGAGATTCTTCAAAGTAGCCACCATTTGAATTGATGGCAGCTTTGCACACTCTTGGTACTCTCTCAACCAGCTTCATGAGGTAGTCACCTGGAATGCATTTATTTTCTTCTTAATGCATTTGAGCCAATCGGTTGTGTTTTTATTGTGAAGGTAGGGGTGGTATACAGAAGATATCCCTATTTGGTAAAAGTCCATATATTACCAAGAACAGTTCAAATAGCAAAGCAAACAGATGTTTACCTTGCAGGTCAGAGATTCAATCCAGCAACCTTTCGGTTACTGGCCCAACACTCTAACCACTAGGCTACATGCCGCCCCAGAGTTCAAGTCACAGAGTTCAAGTAACAGACACATCTCAACATCAACTGTTCAGAGGATACTGCATGAATTAGGACTTCATGGTTGGTCGAATTGCTGCAAAGAAACCACTGCTAAAGGACACCAATAATAAGGAGACTTTCTTGGGCAAAGAAGCACGAGGAATGGACATTAGCCCGGGGGAAATCTTTCCTTTGGTCTGATGAGTCCAAATTCTACATTTTTGGTTCCAACCACTGTGTCTTTGTGAGACGCAGAGTAGGTGAATGGATGATCTCCGAATGTGTGGTTCCCACTGTGAAGCATGGAGGAGGAGGTGTGATGGTGTGGGGGTGCTTTGCTGGTGACACTGTTGGCTCTTAGTGGGACTATCATTTTTTTTTCAACAGGACAATGACCCAAAACACACCTCCAGGCTGTGTAAGGGCTATTTGACCAAGGAGATTGATGGAGTGCTGCATCAGATGACCTGGCCTCCACAATCACCCGACCTCAACCCAATTGAGATGGTTTGGGATGAGTTGGACTGCAGAGTGAAGGAAAAGCATCCAACAAGTACTCAGCGTACGTGGGAACTTGTTCAAAACTGTTGGAAAAGCATTCCAGGTGAAGCGGGTTGAGAGAATGCCAAGAGTGTGCAAAGCTGTCATCAATGTAAAGGGTGGCTACTTAGAACAATTTAAAATATATTTTCATTTGTTTTTTGGTTACTACATGATTCCATATGTGTTATTTCATATGTGATTTGATGTTTTCACTAGTATTCTATAATGTAGAAAGTAGTAAAAATAAAGAAATACCCTTGAATGAGTAGGTGTGTCCATACTTTTGACTGGTACTGTACATTTTTGGTCTAGTTAAGCCTTTTCTGTGATGAATGTCTCCTGTTTGTTGATGTTCCTGGACATAAAATACCCCTTAAAGAGAGTGAACATTTGGTTAGACAGATGCACAGCACACAGTGTATTTACGTAATCACATACAGTATATCAGCAAAGGTTACTGTCGTTTACGGGATGCGTCCTAAAATGGCACAATATTCCCTACATAGCACTTGACCAAGTGGGTCCCTGGTCCAAAGTTAGTGCACTATATAGGGTATAGGGTGTCATTTTGCAAGTTCAAGTTCAGTTAGGGTTTTTACTATCGCAATTCAGTGCCGAACCCCATAATTATTGCTGGTCACATTCATTCTCACATCCTGACCCTCATTTCCATAATATTTGTCTCATTTGAGTTTGTTCAACCCTGAAATACATATGCATGCCTAAAAATGACACCGCTTAAACACTGTGGGGTCACACAGTAACATTAACACTGTGGAGCATCTCTCCATTGCCACTTTGACCTTTTCATTTATTTCTCTCTCTCTCTCTCTGTCTCTCTCTCTCTCTCTCTCTCTCTCTCTCTCTCTCTCTCTCTCTCTCTTCTCTCTCTCTCTATCTCTCACTTTTCTCGTCCTCTTTTGCCTGCCTCTGCTCTCTCTCTTCTCTGCCTTCTCCGTCTCTGCTCTCTCTCATTTTATCTTCTCTCATTCTCTTGATCCCGGCTCTCTTCTCTGTCACTCTCTCTCTGTCCACTCTCTCTCTCCCTCTGCTCGATCGCTCGTCCTCATTTATCTCTCTCTCTCTCCTCTGTCCTCTCTCTCTCGTCTCTCATCTCTCTCTCTTTTCGTCCGTCTCTTCTCTCTCTCTCTGTCCTTCGTCTTCTCTCTCTCCATTCTCTCGTCTCTCGTCTTCTCTCGTCGTCTTTCTCTTTCTCCCTCAGTCTTCGTCTCGTCTCCATTCTCTCTCTCATCATACTCTCCTTCGTCTCCTCTCTCTCCATCTCTGCTATTTCCGTCTTCTCTCGTCTCTCTCATTTCTGCCTTCCCTCTTTCCATCTTTCTTGTCTGCCTCTCTCCTCTCTCTGCTCTTTCCCTCCCTCGCTTCCCGTGCTGCCCTCTCTCTCTCGCGTGCCTCTCTCCTCATTTTTATTCTCTCTCCTTCTCTGTCCGCTCTCTCTCGTTCTGTCACTGGATTCTCTCTCCCTGCTCTCTCTCTCTCATTTATCTGTCTCTCTCATCTTTCCTGCCTCCCTTCTGTCTGCCTCCTTCTGTCTCTTTTCTCTCCTCAAGTTCAAGTTCAAATTCAATTCGAGAGGGCGCTTTTATTGGCAATGGGAAAACATGTGGTTACAATATGCCCAAAGGCAATGAGGTGGACAATACAAAAGAGTGAAAACAAACAAAGGAATTAACGTAAATGTAACAATCAACGGAAGTTTTCAAAACGATAAAGACAATTACGAGTGTCATAGTTAATAAGTATTAGTACAGTGGTTGTTACGACGAAGTCTACGAATGGTGTAAAGCAACGACGTAGTTTAAATAAGTAAGCAATAAATAATGGGATTGTTTGTATTTACAATGTGTTTGTTTTGTCACTGTTGCGCCTTTTCTTGTGGCAACTAAGGTCACAAGTCTTGCGGTGGTCTGTGATGGCACATACGTGTGGATTTCACGCAGTAGTATGGGAGTTTTATCGAAATTGGATTTGGTTTTCGAATTTTTCTTGTGTGGATTGGATTGTGTGATCTGAGGGAATATGTGTCCTTCTAATATGGTCATACATTGGCGCAGGAGGTTTAGGAAGTGCAGCTCGAGTTGCCGACGTCATTTTGTGGGCAGTGTGGACATAAGCTGTCTTCTGTTCTTGGAGAGAGGCATGTCTGGGCTACGGGGCCCTTTACTTCAATAGCAAGGCTATAATGCTCACTGAAGTCTGACATAGTAAAAGCTTTCCTTTAAGTTTGGGTTCGTCACAGTGGTCAGGTATTCCCTGCCACTGGTGTACTCTCTGGTTTTAGGGCCAAATGCAATTCTTAGTTTTTGCTCTGTTTTTTTTTTTTTTTGTTATTCTTTCCAAATGTGTTAAGTAAATTAAATCTTTTTGTTTCTCCATGAAAATTTGGTTGGGGTCTAATTGTGCTGGTTGCTGGGGTTTGTGGGGTGTGTTTTGTGGGTTTGGGTGAACAGACCCTAGGAAACCAGCTTGCTTAGGGGGGACTCTTCTCCAGGTCATCTCTCTGTAAGGTGATGGCTTGATTATGGAAGGTTGGGGACTATCGCTTCTTTTGGGGTTGTAGAAATTTAAAAAAACGGCATCTTTTCTGGATTTTGATATTAGTGGCGGTATGGCGCTATTTTCTGCTCCGCAATGCATTTTTGGTGTTCCTTGTGCGTGTAAAAACAGGAGGCATATTTTTGCCAAAATTCTGCAATGCAGAGTTCTTCCAATTGCGGATTGGGTGTTTGCCCATTTTGTGAATCTTGGTTGGTGGCGGGACCGCCAGACCCCCCTCACAACCATAAAGGGCATGGGCTCTATGGATGATTTTCAAAAAGTATTTTTAGCTCAGATTCCTAAATTGGTATGGGGTGTTGAACAATTTTTTGTTTTTTTGATTGGCATAGAATGCTTTCTTTGCCTTGTCTCTCAGATCCGTTCACAGTTTGTGGACGTTACTGTTTGGTGCTGATGTTTATCTTTCTCTCTTCTACTCTCTCCTCTCTCTCTCTCTCTCCTACTCACCCCCCTCCCCCCCCACACCCACACAGCATATTGTGCTTCTCAATATGCCTCTCCTTCATTGGCTGCATCCCGAACCAAATGGCACCCTATTCCCTAGGGCCCTGGTCAAAAGTAGTGCAATATATGGGGTGGCAGGTAGCCTAGTAGGTTAGAGTGTTGGGCCAGCAACCAAAAGGTTGCTAGATCAAATCCCCCCGAGCTGACGAGGTAAAAATCTGTCGTTCTGCCCCCTGAGCAAGGCAGTTAACCCACTGTTCCTAGGCCGTCATTGTAAATAAGAAGTTGTTCCAAACTGACTTGCCTATTTAAATAAAGGTTAATGTTCTGACTGGTTATAGACTCATCAGTCTGTTATAGATACTCCCATGGCTGTTTTCCCTCTCTAACAGTCCAGGCTCTGTCTGCATCCAAAATGGAGCGCTATTCACTGCACTATATAGGGAATAGGGTGCCATTTGGGGGACACACACCTGTCCAGAACTCTTACAGACAGTACCTGAAATGACCATCTCCATCTGACCTCCTTTTCCCCCTCTGTTCTCCGTGTTGCCTAGACGATGACCCCATGCAGCCGGTGACCCAGGACGAGACGGTGTCGGTGGGCGGCACGGTGACCCTGACCTGCCGGGTGGCAGAGAGCGACAACTCCTCCCTGCAGTGGTCCAACACGGCCCAGCAGACTCTGTACTTTGGAGAGAAGAGAGGTGAGAGAGAGGAAGGAAGGGTGTGTGTTTGTGTTTGAGCGAGAGAGAGAGATGTTTGTGTATGTGTGTGAAAGAGAAGACGTGAGAGAAAGAGAGAGAGGGAGACAGAGATCAAGAGCCTAAAAATAACTGGTGTGTCTGGCTAGGATCCTCTGAGTGTATCTTTTCTCAACCAGGGCCTCAGAACCAGATCCTGACCCAGCACTCTCACACCACAGTCTAGCCCCATCACACACACGCATGTGCACATATACACACATGCACACACACATACACACTCGGCTTGCATGGCTTAATGGACCAATAGAATAATCCCAAAACTGCAAACCCTGCCTATCTGGCCCTCCAAGTGCTCAAAGTATTTGAAGGATTTCAATTAGTACTTGAAGGTAGATCTGGTAGTAATCTATTGCCCTACTATCTGTGAACCTAATGGCGTATTGACATGTTGATGTCTTGGAGAAAGAGGGATACCTAGTCAGTTGTACAACTGAATGCCTTCAACTGAAATGTGTCTTCCGCATTTAACCCAACTCCTCTGAATCAGAGAGGTGCGGGGGGCTGCCTTAATTGACATCAACGTCTTCGGCGCCCAGGGAACAGCGGGTTAACTGCCTTGCTCAGGGGGCAGAATGACAGATTTTTACCTTGTCAGCTCGGGGATTCGATCCAGCAACCGTAATGGCCCAACGTTCTAACCACCAGGCTACCTGCCGCATTGTTTGTTGCCGGGGGAGCGTGCAAGCATGTACCTTTAGCCTATGTTATTTTCAGATCTAGATCAATAACATTACTCTCTAAGTAGAAATAGTTTTGTTTCTGGAATAACAATATGCTGCTACTCTCAAATCGTATTCATCCCATAAAGCTTCCTCCAGTTAACAATATATTGGAAAGGAGGGGTAAATGGAGGATATATGAAGAGAGGTAGATATGGGGGGGGGAGGCGGGGGGGTGGGGGGGGGGGGGGGGGGGGGGGGGGGGTGGGGGGGGGGGGCACCATCAACACACGGAGCTACATCAAGACAAATGGACTGAACCTTGGGTTACTGATCAACCATGAAAGACAAAGCATTGGCAGAGACACACAGAACAGCAGGGCGAGTTAGGTATGCTATGCAGAGACACGCAGCGGAGAGAAGACAGAGAAAGAACAGGACGTCAGACGGGAATGGAGTTGGGCAGCAGAGGGAGAGAGGGAGGTCAGAACAGATTAGAGGAGCACAGACAGCTGAGCCCGACAGACACACACAGACAGAAAGGAGGGAAAGCGGGTTGTCACCAGAGGCAAAAGGGACAGGAAAACACTAACCAACACATGTCAAACACAGATACAAAGGACAGACAGACAGAGCCGTATAATAGAGACAAGTCCTGCACTAGACCCCAGTAGGCCAAGACCCCCAGAGATCCGGACTGTCTGTGGGACAGATAACCGGGCCAAGGATGACTGAGGTGTGAAATGTGTGTTCTGTGCCGCTCTTCATGTTAACAAAACTACACCACGGGCCCTGTCAAAAGTAGTTGCACTATGTTAGGGAATAGGGGATTTGAGATATTTGGGATTTACGTATAGTTTGGTGTTGTGTGTTCCCAAGAGCCCAGACCAGATCAAGTTCAGATCAGAATACAATATAGAGGTCTCAAAGATTATACGTAGATGGGACGTGTGTTTCTACCAGTTTCATCAATCCATCCCCATAACCTATCACTAAACGCTGTGTGGTGTGTGTGTGTGTGGTGTGTGGTGTGTGTTGTGTGGTGTGGTGTAGGTGTGTTGGTGTTGTGTGTTGTGTGTGTGTGTGTGTGTGTGTGTGTGTGGTCGTGTGTGTGTGTGTGTGTGGTGCCCCTCCCTTGCCATGCTGCCGCGATGATGACAAAGCTTTATTTATCTCTGCTTCTTTTTTTGCCCTTCTTCTGTTCTGTCTGTCTGTCTGTCTGTCTGTCTGTCTGTCTGTCTGTCTGTCTGTCCTGTCTGTCCTGTCTGTCCTGTCGTGTCTGTCTTCTCTGTCTCCCTAAATTTTCTTCTCTCTTCTTGCCCTATCTCCGCCTCTTCCCTCCTCTCTCCTCCTTCTTCTCTCCCCTCCTGCCCCTCGCCCCCTGACCTCTCTCCCCCCCCCTCCACTTTTCCTCTCCCTCCCATCCCTCTGTCTCACCCAGCTCTGAGAGATAACCGTATCCAGCTCCACCGGTCGACAGGCACAGAGCTGTCCATCACCATCGGAGACATCCAGCTGTCAGACGAGGGGGAGTACACCTGCTCCATCTTCACCATGCCCGTCCGCACTGCCCGTGCCACCGTCACTGTGCTAGGTGTGTGTGGGGTGTGTGTGTATGTGTGTGTATTAATGCATAATTCTGTATTATGCATTAACTTATTCATGCAGTCTGTGTGCTAGATACAGTAGTGGAGTACTGTATGTAGATTTTTTAGACTGAGTGTCGGCAGTGGTGGAAAAAGTACCCATTTGTCATACTTGAGTAAAAGTAAAGATACCTTAATAGAAAATGACTCAAGTAAAAGTGAAAGTCAACCAGTAAAATACTACTTGAGTAAAAGTCTAAAAGGATTTGGTTTTAAATATACGCAAGTATCAAAAGTATATGTAATTGCTAAAATATACTTAAGTATTGAAAGTAAAAGCATAAATCATTTCAAATTCCCTATATTAAGCAAACCATTTTCTTGTTTTTTTATGGAGAGCCAGGGGTACACTCCAACTCTCGGACATGATTTACAAACAAAGCATTTGTGTTTAGTGAGTCCGCCAGATCAGAGGCAGTAGGGATGACCACCTGTTCCCTTGATAAGTGCGTGAATTGGACCATATACCTGTCCTGCTAAGCATTCAAAATGTCACGAGTACTTTTAGGTATCAAGGAAAATGTATGGAGTAAAAAGTATATTATTTTCTTTAGGAATGTAGTGAAGTAAAAGTAAAAGTTGTCAAAAATATCAATTGTAAAGTACAGATATCCTCCAAAACGACTTAAGTAGTAGTTTAAAGTGTTTTTACTTAAGTACTTTATACCACTGAGTGTCGGTAGAGTGTAGCTGTATTACACTCTCTGTTCTGTATACTGTATACATGTCTGCTATAAGTCTGTGGCAGTGTCCAAATGGCACCCTATTCTCTATATAGTGCACTACTTTTGACCAGAGACCATAGTACACTACAGTATATAGGGAATAGGTGTCCTTTCGGGATGCACAACATGTCTGTAAGTGTGTCTATGTGTTAAATGTGCTCTCTCTCTTTAAAAGAAAGAAAGAAGAGAGAGAGGGACTAATAGGAACATGTGCAACTTAGAGAGACTAGAGGGGCAGCGTGATTGACGGCAGAAACATAAGCAAAAACATTAAACAGCAACCGACGGACAGCAACACGTGAAGCGACGAGGAGGTGGGGAC
>NC_036859.1:1420871-1429528 GCF_002910315.2 Salvelinus sp. IW2-2015 | reverse complement strand
AGGAAGGAGAGGGGGGGGGGGGTTGGAAGGGAGAGAACAGGGAAGATGGGAGAGAGAGGGGGTGTAGATGGGATTCAGAGAGAGGGAGGGAGGGAGAGAGAGATAGAAAGATAAAAAGTAAATAAGATTGAAAGGATAGAGGGGATAAACGGTAAAGCTAGGCGCTGAAAGCGCAACACGGGGGGATGAGGCAGAACACAGAGGAAGCTGTAAACGAGAGAGAGAGGGTCTGCGTCCCAAATGGAACCCTATAGCCTACACCAAAAGCGGCCCTATAACCTATACTAAAAGGGTGCCCTTTGGGATGCATGCAGGATGTTCTATTAGGGTAGATTGAGAGACCTTGGTTCCTGATAAACCATGAGAAGAGAGCCGCAGATAGTGAGTGGGGAGCATCCCAGTCATGTTGGAGACGATATGAGCTCAACCCTATGTGACATATAGTATGTGTTACTATCCTTGTGGGGACCAAACAATTAATTCCCATTCAAAATCCTATTTACCTTAACCCTAACCCTTAACCTAACCCTAACCTTAATCCCCAACCCTAAACCTAAACCTAACCTTAACCCCAACCCTTAACCTAACCCTAACCTTAATCCCCAACCCTAAACCTAACCCTAACCTTAACCCCAACCCTTAACCTAACTCTAACCTTAATCCCCAACCCCAACCCTAAACCTAACCTTAACCCCAATCCTTAACCTAACCCTAACCTTAATCCCCAACCCTAAACCTAACTCTAACCTTAATCCCCAACCCCAACCCTAAACCTAACCTTAACCCCAACCCTTAACCTAACCCTAACCTTAATCCCCAACCCTAAACTTAACCCTAACCTTAACCCCCAACCCTAACTCCTAACCCTAATTGTAACCCTAACCCTAAACCTAACCCCTAAGGCTAAAATAGCCTTTTTCCTTGTGGGGACTGGGGAAAAGTCCCCACTTGTCAGAATGATCCTTGTTTTGTGGGGACTTCTGGCTTCTGGTCCGCACAAAGATAGTAAAACCAAAAACACACACTCTCACAGACACACACTTTCTCTCTCACACACACACACCCACACATACAGTGGCTTGCGAAAGTATTCACCCCCCTTGGCATATTTTCTATTTTGTTGCCTTACAACCTGGAATTAAAATAGATTTTTGGGGGGTTTGTATAATTTGATTTACACAACATGCCTACCACTTTGAAGATGCAAAATATTTTTTATTGTGAAACAAACAAGAAATAAGACAAAAAACAGAAAACTTGAGCGTGCATAACTATTCACCCCCCCAAAGGCAATACTTTGTAGAGACACCTTTTGCAGCAATTACAGCTGCAAGTCTCTTGTGGTATGTCTCTATAAGCTTGGCACATCTAGCCACTGAGATTTTTGCCCATTCTTCAAGGCAAAACTGCTCGAGCTCCTTCAAGTTGGATGGGTTCTGCTTGTGTACAGCAATTCTTAAGTCATACCACATATTCTCAATTGGATTGAGGTCTGGGCTTTGACTAGGCCATTCCAAGACATTTAAATGTTTCCCCTTAAACCACTCAAGTGTTGCTTTAGCAGTGCTTAGGGTCATTGTCCTGCTGGAAGGTGAACCTCCGTCCCAGTTTCAAATCTCTGGAAGACTGAAACAGATTTCCCTCAAGACTTTCCCTGTATTTAACGGCATCCATCATTCCTTCAATTCTGACCAGTTTCTCAGTCCCTGCCGATGAAAAACATCCCCACAGCATGATGCTGCCACCACCATGCTTCACTGTAGGGATGGTGTTCTCGGGGTGATGAGAGGTGTTGGGTTTGCACCAGACATAGCATTTTCCTTGATGTCCAAATTGCTAAGTTTTAGTCTCATCTGACCAGAGTACCTTCTTCCATATGTTTTGGGAGTCTCCCACATGCCTTTTGGCGAACACCAAACATGTTTGCTTTTTTTTCTGGCCACTCTTCCGTAAAGCCCAGCTCTGTGGAGTGTACGGCTTACAGTGGTCCTATGGACAGATACTCCAATCTCTGCTGTGGAGCTGTGGAGCTTTGCAGCTACTTAAGTCGGTTATCTTTTGTCTCTTTGTTGTCTCTCTGATTAATGCCCTCCTTGCCTGGTCCGTGAGTTTTGGTTGGCGGCCCTCTCTTGGCAGGTTTGTTGTGGTGCCATATTCTTTCAATTTTTTAATAATGGATTTAATGGTGCTCTGTGGGATGTTCAAAGTTTCGGATATTTTTTTATAACCCAACCCTAATCTGTACTTCTCCACAATGTTGTCCCTGACCTGTTTGGAGAGCTCCTTGGTCTTCATGGTGCCGCTTGCTTGGTGGTGCCCCTTGCTTAGTGGTGTTGCAGACTCTGGGGCCTTTCAGAACAGGTGTGTGTATATACTGAGATCATGTGACAGATCATGTGACACTTAGATTGCACACAGGTGGACTTTATTTCATTAATTATGTGACTTCTGAAGGTAATTGTTTGTACCAGATCTTATTTAGAGGCTTCATAGCAAAGGGGGTGAATACACTTTTCTATTTCAAAATGTATTTTTGAAACAGGTAATTTTTTTCATTTCACTTCACCAATTTGGTCTATTTTGTGTATGTCCATTACATGAAATCCAAATAAAAATCTATTTAAATGACAGGTTGTAATGCAACAAAATAGGACAAATGCCAAAGGGAATGAATAGTTTTTGCAAGGCACTGTACACGCACGCAAAGCAGCGCACACACCGCACGCACACACACACACACACACACACACACACACACACACACACACCACACACACACACACACACACACACACACACACACACACTGGGCTCTTCAGTCAGCATTATAGCTGAAGAAATGGAGCGAGGAGAGGCCGAGGAGATGAGCATCACGGGTCAACGTGTTACTATGACACCCTCTCATACAGAGGCTGTGTTCCAATTAGCGCCCTTCTCCCTATGTAGTGCACTACTTTTGACCCTACCTTATAGAGTGGCCTTTGAGATGGAACCGTAGAGTGCTGTGCTGTAAGTAGCTAGGTTAGAACAGATGAACATATAGACCGCTACTCACTTCTGCTGCTTTGACGGGTTTACAGAGGTTAGAGAGGCTCAAAGGGGATGGAGAGAGGAAGAGAGGGAGAGAGAGAGGGACAGGGGAGAGAGAAATAGGAAGGAAAGAGATAAAATGAAAATGTCTGCATCCCAAATGGCATCCGATTTCCTTCATAGTGCGCTACTTTTGACCAGGACCATAGACCAGGGAATAGGGTGATGGTCCCTGGTCAAAAGTAATGCACTATATAGGGAATAGGGTGCCATATGGGATGCATTTTGGACACGGGGAGAGAGAAAATAGGATATTAGGGAAGGGTCAGTGGAGGAAAAGGACGAAGGATGATGAAATGGTCGGGAGACGCAGAAAGAGTGTATCTGAAGAGGCTTTAATTGAGAAGAATGGCTGGCTAAGTGCTGTGAAGAGGCTTTAAATATGAATGTTCCTGTACACTACGGTATGTAAGTGTAAGGGCTATTGATCAGCTGATGGGATCAATTTGTCTGCATTGAATTGGATGTTGCTCTAGTCAAAAGGAGTGCGGTATATAGGGAATAGGGTGCCATTTGGGATGCAGGCATAATCTAAATGTACGGTATCATTATGGTGGATCCACAGATTCTAAATGTTCCCTGTGTGTGTGTGCGAGAAAGAGAAATATCCTCCATATTACATAAATATTACTCAGTCAGCCACGGATATTACTGTATCTTGAATGTAAACTCATTTGACACGGAGCTTTTCATACAGTGGTAGTAAGTAGTACATCATCATTACATGCAATGGCAGTTAAAAACGAGTACCCATGGTGACAATATGTTTGTGTCTGCGTCGTGTGTGTGTGTGTCTCTATCTGTGTGTCTCCCCTCATTTGAGTGCATCTGTGTGTGGTGTGGTGTGTGTGTGTGTGTGTGTGTGTGTGTGTGTGTGTGTGTGTGTGTGTGTGTGTGTGTGTGTGTGTGTGTGTGTGTGTGTGTGTGTGTGTGTGTGTGTGTGTGTGTGTGTGCGTCTCTCTATCTGTGTGCGTCTACGTATGTGCATCCAGGTCGCCCTGATGTGGTGGAGTCTAACCCTGGTGAGCCGACCTACACGGTGATCAGTGAGCTGACTCTGACTGTGGGCCGAAGCGACGATAATGCTCTGATTGCCTGTGCTGTAGACCACCCTTCTCTGGCCCCTGGGGACAAAGGGAGCGAGCAACGCATTAGAGTCCTGTGTAAGTGCTGCCTCCACTCGCCAAGGCCTGCCACTGCAACCACATGTACTTTCAGGTCCATAATTATTGGCACCCTTGATAAAGATGAGCAAAATACTGATACAATTACTCGGAGAAGAGATTTTGTTGAACAAATAACAGAAACAAATCTCTTAAAGATTGGGGTCAAAATTATTGGCACCCTTGTTTTTAACACGCTTGCATCCTTTGCTTGTGAGGATAATGAAACAAAGACTTTTTCTCAACTGTTATATGAGATTGAAGAACACACTGGGAGGGTTTTTTGACCATTCCTCCATACAGAATCTTTCCAGATCCGTGATATCCTTTGTCTGCGCTTATGGACTGCCCTCTTCAATTCAAACCACAGGTTTTTAATGGGGTTCAAGTCCGGTGACTGAGATGGCCATTGCAAAAAATAGATTTTCTGGTCCATTAACCAATTCTTTGTGGAGTTTGATTAGTGCTTGGCGTTGTCATCTTGCTGGAAGATCCACTTGCGGCCAAGTGTCAACCTACTGGCAGAGAGAACCAGGTGTTTGGCTAAAATGTCCTGGTAAAGTTCACGATGCCGTTGACCTTAACCCTAGTCCCGAGACCCCAGCGAAAATCGGCTTTTCATGTCTCTGACTTTCATTTACATGCATGTCCAGCCGTTATATTTAGCCTCACAACCAAGTGTTTTACCATTTTCTTTTCAGTACAACCAGGTCTACAACTAGAACACAAACAGTTACATTCATGAGCTTTATTTAAATGGCAACAAAAAAAATAAGGTCAGCCGAAGCAGAAACCTGATAACAATGAATTTATATGAATGCTGTAAGTACAGAGATTGTTTGCCCACTGGGTAATGAATATCCAATTCGTCAGTGACGACTGTGTGCAGTTTTGGAGTTTGTGACAAAACTATGTGAGCTTATTACGGTATTATAGACACTATGTCCTGGGATCTCCTATAATCTATGCAGAAGAACTCCTTTCCTTCTAACAACTCCTGTGTAGCTTGTAAGAGCCTCAGCTTTTCATAGATAGCGTTTAATAGTTTATTGCTCAAACCATTTCGACTCTACAGACGTTTTTGGCAAAAAAAAACCAGCCCGGGGCTCCTTTGGGATCCGCCCTTGTCTCACAGCCACTGCTCTAGCTCCCCGTTAATCACACGGAATAATGTATGTAGCTCAAACACACAATGTTTAAAAGAGGTTTGAAGCCAAAAATGCGCCGGTGTTACGGTAGGACTCATTGGATTAGCAAGGTCCCTTGGACCAGTGGCCCCATAACATCAAAGATACACCGCCGTATTTTACCATAGGTATGACGTCATTTTCTGCGTATGGCTTCCGTTTAGACATTTTTGTTGTTGTTTGGTATTTTAACCCCCTTTTCTCCCCAATTTCGTTATATCCAACTACGGTCTTGTCTCATCACTGCAACTTCCCAACGGGCTCGGGAAGAGGCGACGGTCGGCTCGTACGCCCCCCGAAAAACATGACCCAACAAACTGCGCTTCTTCACACCCGCCCGCTTAACCCGGGAAGCCAGCTGCACCAACATGTTGCCCAACCGATGACCGAAGTCAGCCTGCAGGCGCCCGGTTCGCAACAAGGAGTCGCTAGAGAGCGATGAGCCAATTAAAGCCCCCCACCCCGGCCAAACCCTCCCCTAACCTTGACGACTCTGGGCCAATTGTGCGCCGCCCTATGGGACTCCCAGTCATGGCCGGTTGTGACACAGTCTGGGATTGAACCCGGGTCTTTTATTTTTGTTGTTGTGGTGACGCCTCAAGCACTGCGATGCAATGCCTTCGACCGCCGCGCCACTCAGGAGGCTAACGCTTCTGTTTTTCAACGCCAAAACCCACCACTGGTGTGCGTAGCCAACGAGCTCTGTCGTCTGAGATGGAAATAGAGGTCTTTCGCCATGCACACCAGGAGTTGGGACATCAAGAATCTCATAAAACATTTTAGTAAAAAGGCTAAGTGTCATTATCCTCGCAAGGGGAGGATGCTCGAGTATATCGTGCATATGATACATGATAACATAAACACACGTACACGTGGATTTTGTGTTGTAGATATGTGCTAGTAGAGTGGTGGCCTGAGGGCACACACTTCATGTGTTGTGAAGTCTGCTGGACTCCAGAAAGAGTAGCTGATGCCTTGGCAACCCTACCCATATGCCTTTGCTACTGCTGGTCATACCTGTACTGCGACTTGCAGGGGACATATAGGCTTACCATACTGTTGATACTACAGCGAGGTCAATCGATCCAATGTATTTCATAAAGCCCATTCTAACATCAGCAGTTTGTTACAATGGGCTTTATAGATAACCAGCCTGAAACCCCACATAGCAAGCAATGCAGATGTGGAACCTGGGTTAGGCAATTATGTTTGATTGCTCATAATTGTGTGTGTGTGTGTGTGTGTGTGTGTGTGTGTGTGTGTGTCTGTGTGTCTGTGTGTGTGTGTGTCTGTGTGTGTGTGAGTGCGAGCATGCGAACGAGCGAGCGTGCGTACATTGTCACTGAAACATTACAAACATAACTCAACAGACGTGAACCATGTACATGACATGACTTACGTGTATGCGTTTGTCCGTTTGTGTGTGTGTGTGTGTGTGTGTATCTATCTATCTTCTCCAGTATATATGACGGTGATGTATTATTGTTTTTCCAGTCACCCCAGACGTAACTATCCAGCCTGAGAGTGATCTACCCAGAGAGGGAGGAAAGTTCCACCTGCAGTGCATTGCCAACGGAAACCCTGAGTAAGACACACACACACACACACGCATTAACACACACACACACACACAAGCAAGCAAACATCCCTACACACACTCTCATGAACAACACATACACAAACATACACTGTAGCATCCGTACTGCATTATAGATGAACCTGCCTTAGACCAGTCAGTCTATTGATCGGCTCCTCTCCTCTCCTCTCGTCCTCCTTCTCCCCCCTTTCTCCCATTCTCTGTCTCCCCCCTGTCCCACTCTGGCTGCATCCCAAAATAGCTCCCAAATGGCACCCTATTCCCCATAAGGCTACGGTCAGAAGTAGTGCACGATGTAGAGAATAGGGTGCCATTTGGGATGCATGCGATGTCTCCCTCTATCTCCCCATCACTGATCTCTCTCTCTCACCATGTCACTCACACTCACTCCACTCTAACTCAGTGCCTTTTCTGTCACAGCCGCGTCGAGTCTTCCCCTCTTCCTTCTCGTCCTCACCAATAATTCTCTTCTATCTTGCTCTGCACCTTTTCCGCCCCCATCCTCCCCCATCCCTCGTCTCTTTGCTCTCCTTTAAGGTTACGCGTCAGCCTGTCACCGCCTCTCCAGTCACAGAATTCGTCCCAAATGGCAACCCATTTCCTATATAGTCCCTATGGCCCTGGTCAAAAGTAGTGCACTGTGTAGGGGATAGGGTGGCGTTTCGGATGCACCCAGAGTACTTCGTGTAGTCTGTCTGAATAGACAGCCGGGCGTGTGAGTGACAGGGGAACAGATAGAGAGAGGGGAGAAGGGCTCAGCACATGCATATCCTTAAGAGGCCGCACTACATCAGAATGTCTAACAGGCCGGCATAGAGGGCAGGGAGAGAGAGTGTTTAATGTTAACTGTACATTTGTGATTGTTTATTTCACTTGCTTTGGCAATGTTAATGTATGTTCCCCATGCCAATATATATCCCCTTCGACTTGGAGAGAGAGAGAGAGAGAGAGAGAGAGAGAGAGAGAGAGAGAGAGAGAGAGAGAGAGAGAGAGAGAGAGAGAGAGAGAGAGAGAGAGAGAGAGAGAGGAGAGAGAGAGAGAGAGAGAGAGAGAGAGAGAGAGGAGAGAGAGAGAGAGAGAGAGAGAGAGAGAGAGAGAGAGAGAGAGAGAGAGAGAGAGAGAGAGAGAGAGAGAGAGAGAAGAGAGAGAGAGAGAAGAGAGAGAGAGAAGAGAGAAGAGAGAGAGAGAGAGAGAGAGAGAGAGGAGAGAGAGAGAGAGAGAGAGAGAGAGAGAGAGAGAGAGAGAGAGAGAGAGAATGCACAGCTCCTTGGGACTAATGACCAGTCAAGATACAGGCTGGGTCTCAGCTGTCAATCGAAACACATCACCATGGCAACACATTTGCTTCTCTAAATCTGACCCACCGTTTCTCGCAGACAAACTGACGCTGATTAAGTTTCCCGTTTAACGGCATAATACAATCAGAAAATGTTTTATTACAGCGATACGGCTTGTTTCCGAGAATGTCTTGACTTGACGAACAAGAGCTATTTCAAGACGCTTTAATCAAATAAAATGGTGTTCCCCCTCTACTGTGGAGGACTCACATTCCATTACATTCCATTACATAACATTCCGTTACATAACATTAACATTACATAACATTCCGTTCCATTCCTA